>NC_081413.1:586208994-586230651 GCF_030272615.1 Cryptomeria japonica | reverse complement strand
ACGGTACTTATTACTCATAAGCCGAGAATATTGTTGCGCTTGCCAACATTTTATAGCCTAGCAGCGCATACGTGGTTATCAATGTAGCGCGTACGTGGTTTATAGACATAGTTTTAGTTGCCCAAGAGCCTTGACGGCCTCAATAGAAGTTTTTGAGGTCGTTGAAGGCCCCACTGGAACTATGTCTGCACTCCTATCACTGTTGTATACATAAAAGTAAGTGAATTTTTTGTTTTTTGCATGATTTCAAATGATTGAATTGTTGTTTTTATTAGTTTTTTGTTTTTGCATGGTTTCAAATGATTAAATTGTGATTGTTTAATAGTTTGATTCCAAAAAATAGTGATAAGATGCATACTTATGGTTATTTATTTATTTTTGAACTTTTCTTTACATATATATGTAATATGATTCTATTTAGGTCAATCGATCTCAACCATGGGAAAGAACAAGCGAGGAACGATGGAACAACGAGAGGCTCAAAAGGAAAGACAAAGGCAGCGTATGAAGAAATTACGTGACATAAGAACAATGGGAGAAGAAGGTATGTCAACCTCAACATCTTAATTCGATTTACCAAACGAATATAATGCACCTAATGCAATTGAAGAAGAAACATTTGATAATTTACCATTTGAACCTAATGCAATTGAAGAAGAAACATTTGATAATTACCGTTTGAACCTAATGCAATTGAAGAAGATACTGCATTGAATAATCAATTAAATGATGAACATATTACACCTTCTCTACTTGATGAATTGAATGTACATAATGCACTGATGTTAACACCTCCTAGAGTCATTCGTAGGAAACCAAAGTATCTAATTGACATTGATGAGAATATATTGAAGTCAATGCCCAATAAAATGAATGAACGAACTTGTAGGAGAATGGTTAAAAGAATATGGCAAAACAATTTTAAAAACTTAAATCAAACCGCAAGATGTCAATTAATTGTTCAAATGATGAAAAATTTGAATTTTAGAGAGACAATGAAAATTCTAGGCCTAAGATCATCTGAAAGTAACAGTGAAAGATAAATTGTCAGAAATCTATTTGATGCATATCAATCTATTGGTTCAAAATAACGTAGTAAAGATTCTAATGCTACTCGACGTGTCATTACATCAACCATAATGAGCAAGAAAATTAAAAAGGATCATTTGATAAGCAAAACAAGTAAGTCATTGAATGTTAGTAGAACAACATTAAGTAAAGCATTAAAGAGGCGAGAACAAATAGAGGAACCTAACAATAATTCTCTTTGGGCATTCTCGGGTAGACTACCACGCAAAGACAAGGTTGTTGTAGATGCACTAAAAACATTAATTGAAAATTTTTGGCATGACAACACAAGAGTATCACCCAACCAAAGAGATGTTGTTAGAAGGCGAATTGGGTCTAAAAATCATGAGCCACATGCAAAACACTATTTGGATATGACTCAAACTAAATTTTATGAAAGATTCCTTCAAAAGTTTCCTCAAATAAAAATTTCTCAAAGATTTTTTGAAATGGCAAAACCTTTTTATATTAAGATTAATCATGTACGCACCATGTGTTGTTGTAGGATGCATATTGAATTTTCCATGCATTATGATATTTTTCGTCATATTTGTTCTACTTTGCACACTAACGATGTTTTGCAGGAATGTAATATACAAGCACCTCCTAAGTCGGCAAGAGAATTTATTTCAAGTGTGTTATGTAATAGACATGATGGTTGCATTTATTATAAGATGCCTTGTTTGGAAGGTTCTTGTGCTATATGTGGTGGTTTGCAATGTTTACCAAGATGCATACATTTGGAGAGCACACATGAAATTGGTACGAAACTAGTTTCTTTTGGAAAATACAAGACAGACACATATGGAGTTAAAGATGGAAAAGATTTGAAGAGATGTGAGCTAGTGAAAAATGATATATGTGTAGCTCAATTTATGAAAATGTTTCAAGAGAAATTAGTTTATGAGTACATAATGCATACACATAGAGCTCAATGGTTAGATGAGCAATTCAAGTTGTGTAAGGACACATTTCCTCTTGGCACCATTGTCTCTATCATTGATTTCACTGAAAATTATACTCTACAAGCTCAAAATGAAGTGCAATCCATGTATTATCACTCTACACAAGTTTCTATTTTTGTACACATAGCATTCATGCATGCAGATGATAGCATGGAGGAGGATAGAAAGGTTGTAAGAGAGTATCACTTCTACATAAGTGATGATCATACTCATTCATCGGAGCTTGTACAAGGATGCTTTAAAGTTTTCTGTGATAGTTTAAGGGAAAGGAACATACGATACAACCGACACTTAATATGGTTAGATAATTGTACCACACAATTCAAGAATGCAAGGATGTTTTATTGGCTGACAAGGATGCATGTGACAAGCGGTGTACAACATCTTTGGAATTTCACTGAGGCTGGACATGATAAGGGAGATCACGATGGTGTAGGAGCATGTGTGAAAAGAGCCCTAGCCAGGGAAGAATTGAAGTACGAAGGTGGTGTTGAGTTGGTAGATGCAAAAACAATTGTGCGATGGTGTAAGTCTATGATGGGTCCAGGTAATCCAGGTACGTCATTGGTTCATAGATATTTTTGGTTGATTACTTAATCTAACATTGAAAACTGTCTAGATTTTTGTATAGTTGCAGGATCGAGTGACATGCACTCATTTATGAGTTCAAATTCAAGTTCACTGGTAATTTATATGAGACAGATGGTATGTTTTTGCTCTTCATGCATGTAATGTTTGTGGGAAGAATGTGAATTAGGAGAGTGGGTTGACAAATGGTCTTATAGACCGTTGGTTCCTATTGATTCATATCAAATTCCCAAAGCACTACAATTGAGCCAGATGGAGACATCAGTGAATTTTGACCATGTATCCGACCTAGTGGATTTAGGTGATTTTTTGAGTTAATTTTTTTGCAAGTATTCTTTTTGGTTCATTTTGTTGTACATGATACTTTATTTTTGGTATTAATTAACACTTTATAAAATGCAGGTCATGTGTATGCAGTTGTTGTAGAAGAGAACAATGAAGAAGGAACAGATTACTATTTGTGTCATTGTGTTGAGCCTAAAAGAAAATTGACAACCACAATCATTGACGGAGAGGGTATTGAGTACCCAATAGGGTCTGTTGTCGTGACAGGAACATGGCTTCGGAGATACCCTATCAAGAATTCTGATGTTTGGTTGTTCGAGGACTTTGAAACACACAGACATATTCTTCATTTCTCTAACCTTGTTGTTGCAACAAATATTCATTTGATGAAGTATCGTGGTAGACCTCATAACAAGATTTTATGGAAAGTTCGTGAATCTGACCACGAGGCAATACTTGACACAATACGGGTTAGAGCCAATCTTGAAGGCTCGCTTGATTGATTCTATGGTTCAGAGTAGAATGATTTTGAAAATTTTGTATAAATCATCGACGAATTGTTCTATATTCATTTTTTGTATATATAAATGCCCATGGGCTGATTTTTACATGTTTAGGGGCATTATTTTGTATATTTAAGTGGCAATAAGCTGATTTGTACATATGTACATGCCAAATTTTGTATATTAAAATGGCGATGAGCTGAATCGCACATATTGTAATGCCAAATTTTGTATAAAAGCCCATGAGATTATTTGTAAGATAATTTTTTGTATAATCAAATAGTCAAGAGCTGATTTGAATAATATGTGACAATGTTTTGTGACTATTTTGTGTGTCAATGTTTTGTGACTATGTTTTGAGTATATGTGATGTGTCCCTGGTCAATCATGAGCATTCTTAATTTTTGTATAATCATGGATAATTATTTGAGTCATTATCGGGTCATAGGGGTGATAGATTGAGACTAGATACAATTTGAGCAAAAATTGTCATTGTTGTCAAAAAAATTGTCAAAAAAGTTATCAAGCAACTTCTACATTGCATCGGTAGGGTATGACTCTCGACATTCTAGTACTTTGGGATGAATGATAGGGGCATGCCTAGTGTAAACATGCCCACCCAGACGCGCTTGCGACGTCAGTTTGTGCACACGAGGAATAAAAACAATTCTAGCCAATCTTGCAACTTTTCCTTGCAAGCAACTGATGGTTTTTTGAGCAGGCGAAAAAATGCTACTAATTGAAAATGGATTTGAGTCGTCAAAAACCAAGATAGGACATTGTAGAGGATCCTCACACGACCCCATGGGATCAAACAGATTGACCATATGAGTCGTGGATTGGAAGAAATAGTCCATCAAATTTTGACAATTTTTTGGACTCAGGGTACTTGAGAGATCTCACCGGTAGGGTATGACTCTCGATGTTCTGGTGCTTTGGGATGTATGATAGGGGCATTCCTAGTGTAAAAATGCCCACCTAGATGCGCTCGCGATGTCGATTTGTACACACGAGGAACATAATCAATTCTAGCCAATCTTGCAACTTTTCCTTGCAAGTAACTGGCGGTTTTTTGAGCAAGTGAAAAAATGCTACTAATTGAAAATGGCTTCGAGTCATCGAAAACTGAGATAGGCCATTGTAGACAAGTCTCACACAACCCCACAGGATCAAACAGATTAACTATATGTGTTGTGGATTGGAAGAAACAGTCCGTCAAATTTTGACAATTTTTTGGACTCATGGCACTTGAGAGATCTCACCGGTAGGGTATGACTCGACGTTCTAGTGCTTTGGGATGCATGAAAGGGGCATGCATAGCGTAAAAATTCCCACCCGAACATGCTCGCAATGTCAGTTTGTGCACACAAGGAACAGAATAAATTCTAGCCAATCTTGCAACTTTTCCTTGCAAGTAGTTGACGGTTTTTTGAGCAAGCAAAAAAATGCTACTAATTGAAAATGGCTTCAATTCATCCAAAACCAAGAAGGTGATTGTATACAAGCCTCACATGACCCCACGGGATCAAACAGATTGACTGTATGTGTCATGGATTGGAAGAAACAATCCGTCAAATTTTGACAATTTTTGGGACTCAAGGCACTTGAGAGATCTCATCGGTAGGGTATGACTCTCGACGTTCTGGTGCTTTGGGATGCATGACAGGGGCATGCCTAGCGTAAACATGCCCACTCAGACGTGCTCGCGATGTTGGTTTGTGCACATGAGGAACAAGATCAATTCTAGCCAATCTTGCAACTTTTCCTTGCAAGCAACTAACAGTTTTTTGAGTAGGCAAAAAAATGCTACTAATTGAAAATGGCTTTGAGTCATCAAAAACCAAGATAGGCCATTGTAGACAAGCCTCACACGACCCCACGAGATCAAATAGATCGATCGTATGTGTCATGGATTGGAAGAAACAGTCTGTCAAATTTTGAAAAAAAATTGGACTCAGGGCACTTGAGAGATCTCACCGGTAGGGTATGACTCTCGATGTTCTGGTGCTTTGGGATGCATGATAGGGGCATTCCTAGCATAAACATGCCCACCCAGATGTGCTCATGACGTTGGTTTGTGCACATGAGGAACCGAATCAATTCTAGCCAATCTTGCAACTTTTCCTTGCAAGCAACTGACGGTTTTTTGAGCAGGCGAAAAAATGCTACTAATTGAAAATGGCTTCGATTCATCAAAAACTGAGATAGGCCATTGTAGATGAGCCTCACGCGATCCCACAAGATCAAACAGATTGACCATATGTGTCATGGATTGGAAGAAACAGTTTGTCAAATTTTGACAATTTTTTGGACTCAGGGCACTTGAGAGATCTCACCGGTAGGGTATGACTCTCGATGTTCTGGTGCTTTGGGATGCATGATAGGGGAATTCCTAGCATAAACATGCCCACCCAGATGCACTCACGATGTCGGTTTGTGCACACAAGGAACCAAATCAATTCTAGCCAATCTTGCAACTTTTCCTTGCAAGCAACTGATGGTTTTTTGAGCAGGCGAAAAAATGCTACTAATTGAAAATGGCTTCTAGTCATCAAAAACCAAGATAGGACATTGTAGATGAGCCTCACGTGACCCCATGGGATCAAACAGATCGACCGTATGTGTCGTGGATTGGAAGAAATAGTCCGTCAAATTTTGACAATTTTTTGGACTTAGGGCACTTGAGAGATCTCACCGGTAAGGTATGACTCTCGACGTTCTGGTGCTTTGGGATGCACAACAGGGGCATGCCTAGCATAAACATGCCCACCCAGACGCGCTTGCGATGTCGGTTTGTGCACATGAGGAATAAAATTTGACCATTGCGAGCGTGAGGGTGCTCTCGCACCTAACATAATGTTGTTTAAATTCATATTGTCAATTTTTGTTGTTTATATTCATATTGTTAATTACATATACAAATATTCATTTAAATTTGTAAAAGGGCAGCCACCAAATACAATGAATACACAATAATGAACTAAATACAAGGAGTTTTGTATGGTTAATTCAACATTTTAGAAATTTTATCAAATCATATTCCACAATTGCAATGCTTTATATCATATATTTTTGTTGTTTATATTCATATTGTTGATTACATATACAAATATTTATTTAAATTTATAAAAGGACAACCACAAAATACAATGAATACAAAATAATGAACTCATTACACATTTATTGGATCGAATATCGATATATATATATATATATATATATATATATATATAAAGGCATGTCTGCCAAGTCAATACAAGTATTACAAAAATGTGGCATATGCCATGTCCAAATCGATATACAATAAAAATGTAGAATATATCTACATGTATTGGTCATTCTATGACCAAAACTAACACTATATGATCCTAAACTTCTGGTGGATCATCAAAATCAAGCCTCTTCAGCGTAGTACGTAGCTCTGTAGATGGCTGCAAAACCACAATTCAAAAGCCAAGTTAGAATTCTTTTGTAGAAAATAGTTCACAATTGACATCATAACTATGCATTTAACTTTAATTCCTTTGCAATTGAAATGTAGATTACCTCATCGGCTGATCCAAAAGCTAATGTCTTCGCTCTCCTCTCCTTATCACTCTTAGGAGTTTTCTTGAAGACATACTTAAATGTATCCATGTTATGGCCGTACCGCGAAGGAGTCTATTGTAGATTAAGTGTACAATTAATACAATGTACTAACATAAATATATCAAAAACACTTAAAAGCTATAATATAGAGAACAATGACGTACCTGTGCCTCATATGCTTCTCCAATGGATTGAGGATGGCTCACCATCGATGTAGAAATGATCGCTATTACCTATACAAAAAATGTACAAAGATGAAATACAATTAATATAATGATGAGTATTGAAGGTTGAAAACAATTAATTTTACATATCAAACAAAAGTGTACCAAATCCTGATATGCTTCTCCAATGCAAGGAGGAGGGTTCTCCATTGACGAAATAGGTATGGATATTTGTTGTATGAAAAAAATATAAGATTATAATATATCACAAGTTCACATGTACACGTGCATATAATCATGAAACCAAGAAAATAAAGTAGAGATACATACCTCCACCCTCTCTTTATTCGCGGGTGAATCAAATGCATTCAACATATCCACAAAGCTCAATGGCCATTGTACATGTAAAATAGACAAAAAACACTAATCAATCTACAAACCCCAACTAATACTTGATTTCAACATTTTCAAACAATTGTACAACTAAAAATGTGTTCAATTACCTTCTTCACATGTTTTGGCATCTTCGAGATATTCTTTTTCTTTGGACGAGCCCTAGACGCGGAGGGGGTGCCCTAAAAATAGAAAATTAATATGAGATATTAGTACAGATAATAAATTAAACATAATTTTAAAAATCTAAAATGAAATGACTTGCATATTCCATCAAAACAATACATAAAAAGAGTTGTACAAAATATGATACCGTATAGCCTTGTAGGCCAAAATCGATCGCCGATAGTGTGATGTCATCAATCTGAGACATTTCGTCCCCTGTCAACACCTACAAACCAGAAATTGGACCAAGCATTAAAGATGGTATATCTTGTATTTTTTTGAATTCAAAGTGTACTATTCTATTTTAACATGTTACAAAATTTATACCTCAGGCGTCGAAGTTGCAGTTGTGGTAACTGGGGGAGGTGTATGGGATACCACTGCTGCATCCTGAAATGCATATTATTTGTCTCAATTTAAATTGATGTATAAATGAAAATTCATTTATGTAATTACAAAATTAAAGTGACTGATAAATAAAATTTTATGAATTCAAATCAACACACTTGTGTATGTGGCTCATGGGCAAACACCATGTCCATCAACTCATCTGTCAGCATGACATCCTCAACAGTGTGAGCCTGACATCTACAACAACAAATCATGCATAGATGATATGAGTATCCATCTGCACCGGTTGCATCATCTATCCCTGAGTATATCCCCTAGCAACTGACACACATATGCTCGATGGGCTCTCTATCGCCCTCTAACGGCTCATCATCCAATACAATAAGGTGTGCTAATGATGTCCCATGCTGGATGATGGCACCAGTCAATGTTGTGGCTACCTAAAGAGTCTGTAGCTCCATCGACTCTTTTAGCTCTAATGGGACAGCCTGATGCACCTTGGGTTTGGGTGCGAGGGGGCGGCGACTCTCCACGGCTAATCCCCTACGGGCTCTAGGTCTATCTTGGGCAGAGCCACCACCTCTACCATGAAACTCTCTCATGTCAAAATAATTTGGGCGCACATTGAGCACAAACTCACAATATATTTTTCTCAAAAAATATAATGGCACCTCATAATTATTACAAGGTAGATCGTCAAAGACCATCCACCACCTTTGCCAAAAAAGATTCTTCATCTGCACATTGGTACACCAATGTGTGGGAAACCTCTTTGCATTAGGAGGTAATGATTGACCAGTTTTGGGGTCAACAAAAAGGGTACATATTTGTTGTTTAGAAATATTTTTGTTTTTAACTCCATCGTATGATAGCCCATTGGCATAGAATTGACGACACCTATCCCTAAAGCTTCCCCATTTGGTAATTTCAATGGAAACAACTATGGTACCACTAGCTAATGTTTCTAGGCTAGTGGCGAGGGATTGATGATGGTCAATTTCAGAAGTTTTCAATTTTACAATCAGTCTATTGATTATGGATGTATTTTGCCCTAACTGATTAATTAATTCTTCTTGTGTTTCGGTTGTGCGATGAAAAGGAGGAATTGGGGGTTGTTCTTGTGTGTTTTCAGGAGGTGCATTTGGTTGTTCTTGTGGGTTTTCAGGAGGTGCATTTGGTTGTTCTTGTTCTGGATTAGAAGAATTTGGTTTTTGAAACAAAAAATGAAAAAACCTAATCAAAATTATTGAAATTAAATTCAAAATATAAAACAAATTGCATAAACCAGAAAGAAAGACAAAAAAAAACAAAAAATAACCTTGATCTATAGCTTGAGGACAAATTTCACACCCCGTTCGCGGTTTAGCTTAAAAAATGGAAAAAAAAGAAAGTAAAAAATGCGCTTTTCGGGTAAATGAGGACCCATTTTTTTTAAAAACTTTTCTCATCGGGCACCGTGTACGTGGTTTTACTAGGATTATTAGCGTGTACACGCTCATTTTCCTATAAACAGCGCATACGCACTAATTTTCCTAGGCATAGCGCGTATGCGCTCAGTTTCCTAAGCTTAGCGCATACGCGCTACCTTTTCTAGGCTCGGGAAGAACAAACCTAAGCGCGTACGCGGGAATTTGAAATTTTAAAACCACGTACGCGCTGCCTATTTTTCCAAGTTTTTTTTGGGTGGTTTCCACTTTTCTAACCACCATCTTTTTTCACACTCCCATTGGTAAAGTGTCTCATCAACAGATGCAGATTCATCATTCTTTGATAATTTACAGTTAGTAGTCATAGGAGTACTTACTGGTTTAGAATGCTCCATTCCAAATTTCTTCAAGATTTCCTTTATGTACTTGGATTGAGTAATGAAAATCTCATCTTTCATTTGCAATAACTGTAAACCTATAAAATACTTTATCTCACCGATTAGTGACATCTCCAATTCTTTGCACATTTCATTTCCAAAGTTCTTGCATAAGGAGTCATTACCACAAAATATAATGTCATCAACAAATATGGCTAAGATCAATATTCCATTGTCCTCATCTTTCTTCATGTACATATTGTTGTTTTCACTTGTCCTTATAAAACCAATCTTGATTAAATAAGAGTGCAATCTTTCATACCATATAAGGCTTTGTTCAGTTTGCATACTTGATCTTTACTCCTGTCTTCAAAAAATCCTTCAGGTTGTTCAATGAAAAATTCTTCTTCTAGTATACCATTAAAAAATGTAGATTTAACATCCATTTGATATACCTTGAAATTTTTGAAAGCAGTATATGCCAACAATGTTCTTACTCCCTCAAGTCTAGCCACAGGTGCAAAAGTCTCACCATAATCTATTCCTTCTTCTTGAGCATAACCTTTGCAAACTAGTCTTGCTTTGTTGTGAATGACCTCACCTTTTTCATTTAGCTTGTTTCTGAAAATCCACTTAGTACCGATTACATTTTTGTCCTTTGGTCTTGGGATTAGTGTCCATGTGTCATTCTTCTTGATTTGATCAATTTCTTCTATCATAGCATTTACCCAATCTTCACTGTTAAATGCCTATTTCACTATTCTCGGTTCAAATTCAGAAATCAAACATGTGTTATGTCTCAATTTGTTTCTTATCATCACTGGATCATCTTTATCTCCTATAATCTAACTTGATGCATGATGTCTTCTAACATATTTGGCTAATATAGGCTCGGTAGGTTCTGTATGATCTTCTTCATCACTCGGTAACTGGATTTTATCTTCATTTTCTTCAGCAACTTTCTCGGTAGGACTTCTCGGTTGAACATAAACAAATTCTTCATAATCTTTTGGTTCTTTGGAATTTCCTTCATCATTTCTTTCTGCAAATTCATCAATTTTCACATTTGCACTTTCCACTATTTTGTTAGATGATTTGATCAGACATTTAAATGCTTTACTTCTAGAAGAATAACCAAGAAATGTTCCTTCTTCACTTTTCTGATCAAACTTTCCATTTCTGTCATCTTTGTGAACATAGCATCTACTTCCAAAGATTTTAAAGTAACTTACATTAGGTTTCTTGTCATACCAGATCTCATATGGTGTCTTCATAGTTCCTTTTTTCAGTTGAACTTGGTTCAGGGTGTAAACTGCAGTGCTGATTGCTTCTCCAAAATGTTTGAGGTGCCCTCTTTTCTATCATCAGGGTTCTTGCACAATCCACAATTGATCTGTTTCATCTCTCGGCAATCCCATTTTGCTAAGGTGTTCTCGGTGCAGATACTTGCCTCTTTATACCATGATCATCGTAGTATAAGTTAAATTCATCAGAAGTGAATTCTCCTCCTCTATCAGATCTAAGACATTTCAGTTGTCTTTCTGTTTCATTTTCAACTCTTGCCTTGTACCATTTGAACATTTGAAAAGCTTTTGATTTTTCTTTTAAAAACATAACTGACATCATCCTTGAGTAATCATCCACAAATAATATGAAATATTTATCACCATAATAACTTTGAACTTTCATAGGACCACAAAGATCAGTGTGTACTAGATCTAAAATTCCTTTAGAAGTGTAGGACTTACTTGTAAAGCTTGATCTTGTCATCTTACCCATCTAGCATCCTTGGCACATAGCATTCTCAGGTTTTTCAAGACTCAGTGGACCTCTTACTGGGTGCTTCTTAATTATTTTGATCAAATTATCAAAATTTACATGACAAAACCTTTTATGCCATAACCAGGTATCATCTATCTTTGCATAAAGACACTTGTTCTGAGTTGAATCAAGATGAAATGAATTACCTTTTGTTTGTGTCCTGGTAGCAGCTAACTTTCCATGCTTGTCATGAAATTTGATAATTCCTTTCTGAAATTCTATTCGGTATCCTATATTGTTTAGCTGTGCTACGCTCAATAAATTGTATTTCAAACCTTCAACCCAGTATACATCATCACATTTAGCATTGTCAAGAAGTGTTATAGATCCTTTACCTTTTACTGGACATGGTGCATCATTACCAAATCTTACATAGCCTCCATCATAGTCTTCTAATTTAACAAACTTGTGTTTATCACCTGTCATATGATGTGAGCATCCACTATCTATGATCCAAAAACCATTATTATTTTTGTGAGATATTAGGTATTTTTCTTCATACCTTTCTTCATCAGATCAATCTTTACTAGCCACATAAACAACTTCCTCAGTATCAATTTCATCAGATTTGTCATCGTTAGATTCCTCATCAGCTACTAGACATGTCTTTCTATCTCTCTTTCTAAAGTCTTGATGTCCTTTATATTGGTTATCTTTCTGCCTGTTATCTCAGTATTCTCTCTTTTCACTAGATTCTTTGTCAAGGCAGTTAGAAGCCATATGTCCTATTTTATCACAATTGAAACATTTTAAAGGTAGCTTTCCTTTATACTTACCTTTTCCTCTCGGTAACCTTCTGGCTAATAATGCTTCAAATTCTTCTTGCTTCTTGATTTCCTCATACAGTTTGTGCACTTTTTCCATGTTCATGCAAAATCTTCCACTTGCTCCATTGTGATCCCCTTCAGAGTACTTACTCATTCTATCATTGTAATCATCAGATTCACCAATATGAAAAGAACTATATGCATATTCTACTTTATTTACCGAAGACCCACTATTATCAAAATTACTTAACTCAAATGCATATAGCTTACCAATAGTAGCATCCAAAGAAACTAGCATGTTAGGTAGATACTTCAATTCATTGATTGCAAAGACTAGAATAGCATAAGCTGGTAGAAGGGTTCTCAACAACTTACTTGTTATATCCTTTTCTTCAATAGTTCCACCTGCTCCTTTAATTTGATTGACAATCTCCTTTAGTCTTGTACTATATTGGGTTATGTTTTCACCTTCATTCATCCTCATGGATTCAAGTTGTCCTCTTAGACTATCTACTTTTTCTCTTTGAACATGTTCATCACCTCCATACACAGATATTAATAACTCAATGATGAACAAATAGTACCAAACCGGTACAGAGAGAGGGGGGTGAATCAGTACAGACAAAAATATAGTCCAAAACCGGTTTGACAACAAATACTCCAAATGACTGGGAAACCCAACTGGGAAAAACCATGGTGGGGATGAATACCCACAAGCTATTTTTTAAACTCTTTAGAAGTCTGCTTTGTTAGGAGCCTTGTCTGGTTAAAGACATTGCAATAGGTTCTGCTAGGAACCGATCCTTTTAGGGATCACCCGGTTAAGGGATGGCTATAATACCCGGTTAAGGGTTAAACCCAGTTAGGGTTACCTTGTTAGAGGATTTCAAGAACTCAATAGCTAAAGGATCTCTAGAGCTCTATAGCTTCTCAGAACTTAATAACTTCAAGTTACCCTATTAAGGGATTTGTATCAAGCTAGTTAAGGCTACCCTGTTAAGGGATTTCACAACTATTGAAGTGGTTAAAGATCAACAGGAATTACAATGATCTGGTAACAGTACTCAATGCTAATGTAGATCTGTTTTGGCTCATCTTCACCTTCTGCACATTCACTTTGCAGGTATCTCTTCTCTCCTTTGGTCTGGCAAGAATCATGTATCACTTCCCTTGGATACACACATACAACTTTTGCCAACAACTTTAGAAAGAAACACAACATTAACCTTATAGGAAATAGACAGGTCGGTAGCAAAAACCCTAAACCCTAAACCTGTTAGGTTAAGCAATTCAAATGGTTCAATCCTGACCATTGAATCATACTGCATTAAATGCAACAATCTTGAATCGATCTCAAGACATTCTCCATCGTCCATTATCCACCGATTTTATGGCGGCTGATAACCCATCACACGTTATCACCATTTGACAAAATTTGCACATTCCCAAGGTAGATAGAGATAGTCTTCTTCATGCAAGATCCTTCACATGCATAGAGCTTATGTGGCAACACGATCTGTTCTCCATTATACTACTAACTCATCACACAAAGATCACCAATTGAGTCACACAGGCTTGAGGTCTTCCAACCGGAAATCCTAAAGTGGAAACTACCTACCAACCGGTAGTCATACAATGCTTCCATGTGTCGGTTCCCATGACTACATGTCGGTTCACCTTGACATGTTGGTTCATCTTTGAACAAATATACCGCTTCACTTTGGCATATATACCCGTTCACACATATGTCGATTCTCTCTTCTCACATATCAAATATGCCGGTTCACTTCATATCACATATTGACATCAATGACAACATACAATATCATTATGTCCTTATACCGGTTTACATAATGCCAACAATCTCCCCCTTTGGCATTGATGGCAATATACAAAGATATCTCTCCGCTTCACATCTTCTCCCCCATTTTCTGTAGATATCTTTTCCGTTTCACTCCTTCTCCCCCTTTGACAACAATGCCAAAGTGGAGGCACAAGCATCCCTGTTCCATTATGCTACTCCCCCTGAGGAGTAGCATCCTTCAACATATCAATCAACAAAAAATTTGACTATGCAATACTTGACTGATGTGGAGCAAATACTTTTAGTTCACCTCCTAAAGGGGCAGTACCCCCAATTCACCTCTTAAATGCACAAATGTAGTCTTTGGGAGAGGCTTGGTGAATATGTCTGCTAATTGCTCCTTACTGGAAACATGTTCCAATGCAATCTCTTTATTCTGAACCTTTTCCCTCAAGAAATGATACTTAAGCTCAAAATGCTTGGTTCTAGAATGTAAAACTGGATTCTTTGAAATATTGATAGCACTTGTGTTATCACAAAATATACTTACCAGTTCAGATACATGGATTTTTAAGCCATTTAAAGCATGCTTCATCCAGATTGTCTGAGTATAGTTCATGAAAGATGCAACATACTTCGCTTCCATTGTAGACTGAGAGATACAACTCTGCTTTTTACTCATCCATGAGACCAGTCTACCACCGAGAAAGAATGCACCACCAGTTGTGCTTTTCCGATCATCTACATTTCCTGCCTAATCAGCATCTGTGAATACTTTCAGAATGAAATCATTGCTGTATGGGTACCACAATCCATAGTCAATTGTTCCCTTCAAATACCTAAGAATTCGCTTGACTGCGGCCAAGTGGGATTCTCTTGGACTTTTCTGGAACCTTGCAGTAATGCCAACTGCATGTGTAATATCCGGTCTGCTATGCACTACATAATGCAACTTACCAATCATTGATCGGTATTCTTTCTCATCAACCAGTGCGGAATCATCTTCTTTTGATAATTTGCAACTAGTCACCATTGGTGTACCAACCGGTTTGCTATCTTCCATGCCAAAGGTCTTCAACACCTCTTTGACATATTTGGATTGAGTGATAAAGATTCCATCTTTCATCTGCTGGATTTGCAGTCCAATGAAGAACTTAATCTCCCCTATGAGTGACATCTGAAATTCTTTCTTCATCTCATCAGCAAACTCATGACTCATCTTGTCATCTCCACCAAAGATAATGTCATCAACAAGAACTTCACAGATCTAGATCTGATCTCCTTCAGACTTCAAGTAGATATTGTTGTCTTCACTTGTTCTCTCAAATCCAATCTTCACAAGATGAGAATGTAGGCACTCATACCATGCCCTAGGTGCTTTCTTTAGACCATATAAGGCTTTATGTAGCCTACATACCATGTCACTATCTTCAGATAAGGCAAACCCATCTGGTTGCTCAATATACACCTCCTCTTCAAGTACACCATTTAGGAATGCAGATTTTACATCAATTTGATATACTTTGAACCCTTTAAAAGCTGCATATGCAAGAAGCATACAAACTCCTTCCAATCTGGCTACAGGAGCAAATGTTTCTCCATAGTCTTATCCTTCTTCTTGAGCATACCCTTTGCACACCAATCTGGCTTTATTCCTAATCAATGTGCCATCCTCATTCAGCTTGTTTCTGAACACCCATTTGGTGCCAATGACATTTTTATGCTCTAGTCTGGGTACCAAGGACCATGTACCATTTTTCTCTATCTGGTCAAGTTCCTCTTCTATTGCCTTGATCCAATCTTCATCTTTATGAGCCTCTTTGAATGATTTGGGCTCAAATTCAGAGATCATACATGAGTTTTCTCTAATCTTTCTTCTTGCTAGGATTCCTGCATCCTTATCTCCTATGATCTGCTTAGGATCATGATTCAACTTGACATACCGAGGAATGGTCTTGACAAGTTCTTCTTGCTTTTCCTCTTCATCCTCATCTTCATCAGTATCAACATTCACCAATTCAAGAACATTGTTACTGGTACTTGGTTGACTGACAACTGGTTCCCAGAAGGTTGCAACCAGTTCATTTACAGTTTTCTTACTGTCGGTTTCCTCAGTTTTCTCAAAGGATTCATCAACTCTTACATTGATACTTTCCATAATTCTCTGAGTCCTATTGTTGTAACACTTGAGAGCTTTACTCTTGGTGGAATATCCTAGGAATATTCCCTCATCACATTTAGCTTCAAATTTGCCCTGATGTTCACTCCTCTTGATGTAACATTTACTACCAAATAGCCTAAAGTAGCTAACCACAGGTGTCTTACCAGTCCAATACTCATAAGGAGTTTTGTCCTTACCTTTCTTGATGAGTACTCGGTTCATTGTGTAGACTGCAGTGCTCACCGCTTCTCTCCAAAAGGTATGAGCTACCTTTCCTTGAATCAACATGGTTCTAGCTGCTTCAACCACAGTCCAGTTATTCCTCTCTACTAGGCCATTCTGTTGTGGAGTACGAGGGGCAGATAGTTACCTCTTGATACCAAATTCTTCATAATACTTGTTGAATTCACTGGAAGTCAATTCCCCTCCTTGATCATTTCTGAGACACTTGATCCTTTTACCGCTTTCCTTCTCCACTAATGCTCTGAAAGCTTTGAATTTCACAAAGGCTTTAGATTTGTCTTTCAAGAAAGTGACCCACATCATTCTTGAGTAGTCATTAGTGAGAATCATGAAGTACCTATCACCCTGCACACTTCTAGTTTTCATAGGACCACACAAATCAGTAAAGATCAAGCAAGTTGTCAGTAGTGAAAGATTTACCTTTAAAGGTTGAGGAAGACATTTTCCCCAATTGACACTCTCTGCACAAGGTATTATCCAATTTTTTTAGTACCAGCAACCCTCTAACTGCCTTGATCTTACTAGCCTTCACAATGTTATCAAAGTTTACATGGTAGAGTCTCCTATGCCATATCCATCTATCATCAAACGTAGCCATAAGACATGTACTTATATTTGAATTCAGATGAAATAGGTTACCTTTGGTCTACATGCTGGTGGCCACCAATTCACCCTCTTTTCCTTTGATTCTGCAGACTCCATTCTTGAATTATAGAGTGAGGCCACTGTCATTCAGTTCGGCAACACTTAGAAGGTTGTGTCTAAGACCATCAACCCAGTACACATTGTCAGCACTAGTCTTTCCATTCAGAGAGATGGACCCTTTGCCTTTGACCATGCATGGTACATCATTGCCAAAGTGAACCACACCACCATCATACTCTTCCAAGGATAGAAACTTGCTCCGGTCACCTGTCATATGGTGAGAACAACCACTGTCAATGATCCATTCATTGGAATTATCAAATCGAGAGACAAGAGCCTTCTTGTCTGACACATCTTCTTTCACAACAACAAACATAATGTCTTCATTTTCTTCATTTTCTTCATCCTCTGATTCTTCATCTGTGACACCTTCATCAACTACCACAAAACAGTTTCTCTGGTTTCCTCCTTTGAATTTCCTGAACCTTTCTAGTTTGTCCTTGTTATCACCATTAGGACTATTTATAGCAATATGTCCTATCTGGTTACAAGAAAAGCATTTCAAAGGTAGCTTACCTTTGTATTTACCGGCTCCTTTAGGAAGCTTCTTGGCAAGGAGATCTTCAAATGCCATTAGAATCTCCTCATCATTCATTTCTCTACTTTGTCTAGGTTCACCACTAGTGCTAGCTTCTTTTCCTTTTCTGGATGGTATAGCAGAGGCTTTAAATGCTGATTCAATCTTTTGAACACTGCCATCAAAACTATTCAGCTCATAGGCTGTCAACTTGGCTATGATGGAGTCCAAGGACACCTTAGACTTGTCTATTGATCTCAACTCTTGAATAGCAACAACCCTAATTGCATATATCGGCAACAAGGATCTCAGGACTTTGCTTACCATAGTAGAATCTTCTATTTTCCCACCTGCACTCTTGATTTCTCCAACAACTGTTTTAATCCTTATTCCATACTGCTGAATGGTCTCACCTTCAACCATCCACATATCTTCAAACTTCCCTCTTAGGCTTTCTTCCTTAGCCTGTTTTACATGTTCATCACCACCATAGATATTTTCAAGAGCATCCCATACCTCTTTGGGATTTACCTTGTCCTGAACATCAATAAACTCAATGTCAGATAGACTACTAATAAGGGCTTCCATGACTTTCCCATTTTCTTATATCTCTCTCTTTTGTTCATCGGTGAGAGTACCGGTAGGGACAACATAGACATTCTCAACATAACTCCAGTGTTGAGCATCCATGCTTCTGATGAATATCTTCATCCTATCTTTCCATATACCAAAATTTTCCCTGTTAAACTTTGGACCTTCCCTCTTCATCATTTGACTGGGATCTTTACCTCAAGCGGTTAAGCTTAAAACATAGAGGACCTGGAGGATGCTCTGATACCAATTGATAACTCAATGATGAACGAATAGTACCAAACTGGTACTGAGAGGGGGGGTGAATCAATACAGACAAAAATATAGTCCAAAACCAGTTTGACAACAAATACTCCAAATAACTGGCAAGCATTGATACTGGTTGAAACAGAGTGCAATCGGTAAGACCCAGAACAACTAAAACAATCATAAACTAGTTACTCACTAAGTTGTCCTCTTAGCTTAATACTATAGTACCATTACACCCTCATGCATGAACAGATAAACTATCATCAGATCTTCACAATAGTTAGTTCAATATGTTTTATAGACAGGCATAAAACATAGAACCATCATATGCTCAACAAGTAATAACAAAGCATCACAAGATAAAAGCATCACACATGACACACATATTTTTCATGTGGAAACCCAACTGAAAAAAACCACGATGGGGATGAATACCCACAAGCTATTTTTTGAACTCTTTAGAAGTCTGCTCTGTTAGGAGCCTTGTCCGGTTAAGGACATTACAATAGGTTCTGCTAGGAACCGATCCTGGTAGGGATCACCCGGTTAAGGGATGGCTATAATACCTAGTTAAGGGTTAAACTTGGTTAGGGTTACCTTGTTAGAGGATTTCAAGAACTCAATAGCTAAAGGATCTCCAGAACTCTATAGCTTCTCAGAACTTAATAGCTAAAGGATCTCTAGAGCTCTATAGCTTCTCAGAACTCAATAACTTCAAGTTACCCTGTTAAGGGATTTGTATCAAGCTGGTTAAGGCTACCTTGTTAAGGGATTTCACAACTGTTGAAGTGGTTAAAGATCAACAGGAATTACAATGATTTGGTAACAACACTCAATGCTAATGCAGATCCATTTTGGCTCCTCTTTACCTTCTGTACATTCACTTTGTAGGTATCTCTTCTCTCCTTTGGTCTAGCAAGAATCGTGTATCACTTCCCTTGGATACACACATACAACTTTTGCCAACAACTTTAGAAAGAAACACAACATTGACCTTATAGGAAATAGACAGGTCGGTAGCAAAAACCCTAAACCCTAAACCTGTTAGGTCAAGCAATTCAAACGGTTCAATCCTGACCGTTGAATCATACTTCATTAAATGCAACAATCTTAAATCAATCTGAAGACATTATCCATCATCCATTATCCACCGATTTCATGGCAGCTGATAACCCATCACGCGTTATTACCATTTGACAATCTTCGCACATTCCCAAGGTAGATAGAGATAGTCTTCTTCATGCAAGATCCTTCATGTGCACAGAGCTTACGTGGCAACATGATCTGTTCTCCGTTATACTGCTAACTCATCACACAAAGATCACCAATTGAGTCACACATGCTTGAGGTCTTCCAACTGGAAATTCTGAAGTGGAAACTACCTACCAACCGGTAGTCATACAATGCTTCCATGTGTTGGTTCCCATGACTACATGTCGATTCACCTTGACATGCCAATTCATCTTTGAACAAATATACCGCTTCACTTTGGCATATATATCAGTTCACACATATGTCGATTCTCTCTTCTCACATATCACATATGCTGGTTCACTTCATATCACATATTGACATCAATGACAACATACAATATCATTATGTCCTTATATCGGTTCACATAATGCCAACAGATATGAGCTTAGTCCACATTGCTTTTGCATCATTATAGCCTTCTAGATCATTAAATTTTGAGTTGGTCAATGCTGATGTTATTTCAATCATAGCTTGAATATGTTCTTGCTTTGCCTTAATCTCTTCCAAGGTCATAGGGTTGGTGCTTGGTGCAATGTAATCATTCTCCAGATAATATGTTGCATATTCTCCAATTCCTAATAAATGTAGCTTCATCCTTTTCTGCCATGTGGAGAAACTTGACTTGTTTAGCTTCGGTGCATCCCTTTTATACATCTTCGGATCTTTGCCTCAAGTACCTTTAAACTTTTTCTTCCAAAGTCCAAAGCTCTGATACCAACTGTTAGTTTTGATACTTAATGTAAAGTACAGATGCCAATAGCTAACAAGATGAGAGGGGGCGGGTGAATCATACAAACTTAAACTTCCATAAAATCAACAGATTCAACCTCGGTAACTTATACTTCAACAACTTAACCAAAAAAACTGCTAAACATGCAAACTTATGAACACATAATCATAATAACACTCATAACACCAGATTTAACGTGGAAACTCAAATAGGGAAAAACCACTGTGGGATTTCAGTCCCACTAAGAAATATACTCTTCTAGAGTATGCTCGGTTAAAAGCAAATCCTGTTAAAGATTACAAACACATTGCTAGATGTGACCCGGTTAAGGGATTTCCCTCAAATCTGTTAGGATCTTCACTTTGTTAGAAGTGACCTTGTCAAAGGATTTCAAACACTGATTTAGAATGTTACCTTGCTAGAGGGTTTACATATAAGACTGTTAAGTCCACTCAATTAAGAGATTTTCTGTCACTTACAAAATAACAGTAATAAAAATCTATCTGCAACTTCACATCTAAAATGCTAAAGCAAATTCTTATTTGCTCAAAAAAATATAGTCATAGCACTTATCTTGTCCCTTTGCTAGGCTCTCTACTTTGTTATTCAAACTGGTCTTCAAGCTTCTATACTCGGTAATCACTATGTAGCATCCCTATGCATACACTTGCCCACATACATTGTTTATCAACAATTCCTTATTTATAAACAATTGCTAACCGTTGAATCTCCTTGATCACATTTCCCATGATCAATCTTAGCCATCAGATCTTCAAACTTGACTAGGTTCAATGTATCCTTTTGATCTGAAAATGTTTTACCTTACCTCGAGACTTGCATTCCCATCTTGGAACTTGCATAAGGTTATTGTGGTTCAATCTGCACTGTAGATCTTCCTGCCGATTTTCCTTTGCCATAGATCCTTAACAAACTTCATGCAC
>NC_081413.1:586153994-586203994 GCF_030272615.1 Cryptomeria japonica | reverse complement strand
TCATCCTTAGTGGATTTTTCTTCACATGAGGAATATTACATCACATTTGAGGTGGCATTCCTTAGCCATGTGTCAACATCTTTGTGGAGCTATAAGATCATTACATGGTGAGAGTTACCTTGACAAATACTTATGGTATATAAGAGCATGTAATAGGGAAGGTACATTGGAAACTTAACCAACATTATGATAGGGGTGGACACTTATCATAGAGCATCTTTATGTGTTGAGAATTGAGAAAAAATGGGATGCCAAAGTTTGGGTGGTCAAATATGGCATTTATGATATATGACACGTTTTAAAGAGAACATGCTAAATATATCTAGAGGGATCAAGACCAAAGATGAACATTGGAATATCAACATTGATTTTAGGTACCATACCTCTTTTGTTTTTTAAATGTTTCCAAAACCATTTATGGTTTATAGTTTGTGTTTCACCTATAAATTGGTGCTTGCATTTGGGTTTTGCATGGTTAATTTGTAAGTATTATTTACTATCAAAATTGTACTATAGATATGTATGTTGTTAATATTCCATTAAAGGCTATATATATAACCATGCCTAAGGCTCATGAATAACACATTGGAATGCATTAGAGTGTGGTTTTTTTTCCTGTCAAAAGGGTTTTGCCTATATACACTTGTGTCATGGTATGATTTTATTTGTTTCATAAGTGATTCTTAATTTAATAATTATAAAGATATAAAATTTGTGCATTACTCTCTCTAATATTGTCTTAGGATGTGCTTCTACATACTTTTCTTCCTTTTATGCAATATTAGAGCTAGATAACCTTGCATTCAAGTGTTGGGTAGATAGTTTTCCATGCTAATCTTCCTTTGAGTGGAAGCTTGTATAGAAGGGCTTGATCTTACTATATGAAGAGATGACAAGCATATTTAGAATAGTAATGTAAAATTCTGTTGAATCCAAAGAAGGACTGAGAGGGGGGGTGAATCAATCTAAATCAAAATTAATGCAATAACTCACAACACTTAAACAACAACATATAATCAACACATCAACACCAAAATTTTGTACGTGTAAAACCCAAAATAGGGAAAAACCATAGTGAGAACCTTCTCACAAAATATATACACTATGTATATCAAATTACAATGAAATATCTCACTACTCTGGACTTATAGACCAAGGCTAACTACTCTTGGGGCAAGATACAAAAATGACTTGCAAACCTAATGCTAACTACAATAGGGCAAGACACAACAAATTAATTTGAAAAGAAAGATCTCCTAATCATGATGTTATCCTTGAACTTTGCATCAAGAAACCAACATCAACACACACAACTCAGACCTTATCTATCACCACATTGTTTCACATTTCTGCTACAGTATCAAACACATTGCATATCATTCGAACACAACTCTTCTTCTCTACTCCACTGAATTTTGCTTTCTATTTCCACATCACACTCTCTTCCATTCATATCATCATGCTTCTAGCAATTCACACATACATTCTTTATATACAAGATAAATCATCAAAACCTTAACCAAGTTAGCCTAAAAAAAATACACCTTCTAGACCAAAACACACACACATGTTGATCCACTCTCGGAGAAAGAGGGGACCAAAACATAACCCACAACATTTCAACACATAACATGTCTGTATAGACAATTTACGAGCCAAAACATATTCTAGAATGCAAATTACTCTTATCCAGATCTCCACACGCTACGGTGAGACTCATATCACATCGAAAAACTTCCACAAATCATAACCAGACCAAAAGGTAGGATTAATACAAAATATCACAACCGGCTATGAAATATACCACAACATCTGAAAAACATAAAGATATTTCTAGACCACAAAACTAATATATCCACAATGCCAAAATCATAACCACAAAAGATAAGAACACCAAGAAACATCAATAACACTTCCGAAACAACCAATAGAATAACTACAACACCAATACAACAAGATATCTCTGTACCACAAACTTTCCAGACCAACAACTATCTAGAACAACAAGTTTGACATCAATGACAACCACAACAACACATACTTCCAACAAATTCTACTTCAAATTTTGAGTTATGAAAAAGCAAAAGGGATAATTTTCTCACAAGTAGAGCTCTATGGGTTTCAATTTATAGTACAAAGACTACTACAATACCATTATATGGTTGTGATTTAATAAATATAAATGTGGAGTCTTGCTAAAGTGTGTTTGGAAAATTCAATATTGTTGAATGTTCATGAATAGACCACAACAACACTTCTTTATAAGAACTTGGGAGATTTGTATCAAGCTAAATCTCTAGTTAGCAAAGTATTTTTTAGAAATAAATTTGTGTACACTCAAGATGGGGGATGGTGAATTCATAATGGATAATATGAATTCCTTCAATTTGATTGTCAACTAGTTGAACTTTATTGGAATGAAGATGAAGGAGGATATATGGGTATATGCACCAAGTTGTGGTACAAAAAGGGGGTCTTAAGATGCCACTTTTTTTCCGAAATCAGCAAAGTCTGAACTTCAACAAAAAATTGAACCTAATTACACTCCAAATTTGAAGATCCAACAAGAACAAGAGTCGGAGTGTTTCGAGTCTACTTTCTCAACTACTAATTTATTTTGAAAATGGTAGAGATTAAGGGCTTAAAAAAGGGGGCCCACAAAAAGTGGTCCTATTTTTATGCCAAAAACATAACATAGTGTCTGTTGTGGCCCCCCTAAAATGTTAACTTTTTTTTTGAATTTTTAAAATCGCTTTGGTGAGAAATTAGCTAACACTTTGTAGTATATGCCAAATTTTTCAGCTAATATTTTAATGAGTATGATTTTTTACTAATTTTCGAAGTGGACACATCCTGAAAAATAGAAGTTTGAGCATGTTCCCCCCCTAAAATCATTGAAAACTAATCAAAAATCAAAACATTTTTTAAAAAATTGTGTAGAATGGAGTCTAGTTTCTAAAAATGTAAGTTTTTTAAAAATTTGATGAATGTGTAAAAATCTATACCCAAAATAGTGCATGTTGGTTTTTGACAAAAAATAGACACACTGACAAAAGAAATTATAGATGAAAGACTTAACGAAATCAAAATTTGAAATAAATTACATTGTTGGATAGCTAAGAGGGAGCTCAAGTTTACCACAGTATTTTTTTTTAACTTCATTGAAACATGTGCAAACCTGATAGAGAGCACGACCAAAAATATGTCAAAATTTTCAATGTTCTGATAAAAATACGTCTCTAGCCCGAAATGGTTGTCCAAACCTCTAGGTTGGATGCCCAAGGAAAATCCAACCCATAGGTTTGGTGTTTCCCAAAGTGGGTCATTTGGCACGTGCCAAATATGGCACTCTCCCTATTTGGCATGTGCCAAATGTGATCAATGGGTTTTCCCATTTGGCGCACACCAAATATGGCACTGTCCCTATTTGGCATGCGCCAAATAGGGAGAGCACCAAATGTGTACATAGAAACCCCCATCTCACCTCTCCCTTCTTTATCTCCCTTCCCTCGTAGTTCCATCTTTCTCTATGAACTAGATCTCATATTCTCTCTCTCCCCTTACCTCTTATCGGGCTCTTCATTCTTATAGATACATACTCTTCTTTGTCCCTCCCCTATCTATCTCTCACATTTCCCTTATTCCCCTATCCCTCGAGCTATCTCCCTCTCCATCCTTACACCCATCTAATTCCCTCTCTCACCTCTTTCCCTCGGTTTCTCCCTCACTCCCTCCTCTCTCTAGGTCCTAAGGGGTCATAGGACACCATATGACCCCTTAGGACACAATATGACCCCTAACGACACCTAAGGGGTCATATGGTGTCCTAAGGGGTCATAGGAAACCATATGACCTCTTAGGTTACCATAGGACCCATAACGACACCATATGGTGTCCTAAGTGGTCATAGGACACCATATGACCCCTTAGGTATCGTTAGGGGTCATATGGTGTCCTATGACCCCTTAGGACACCGTATGACCCCTTAGTACACCATGTGGTGTCGGTATGTTTCATATGGTTTCCTATGACCACTTAGGACACCATATGACCCCGTAGTACACCATATGGTGTCAGTATGGTCCTATGGTGTTCGATGATCCCTTAGGATACCATATGACCCCTTAGGACACCATACGACCCATAATGACAACATAAGGTGTCCTAAGGGGTCATATGGTGTCTTAAGGGGTCATAACACACCATATAACCTGTTAAGACACAATATGATCCCTAACGACACCTAAGGGGTCATATGGTGTCCTATGACCCCATAGGACACCATATAAACCCTTAGGACACCATAGACCCATAACGACACCATATTATGTCCTAAGGGGTCATAAGACACCATATGACCCCTTAGGACACCATACAACCCATAACGACACCATATTATATCCTAATGGGTCATATGGTGTCCTAAGGGGTCATAGGACACCATATGACCCATAACGACAACATATTGTATCCTAAGGGGTCATATGGTGTCCTAAGGGGTCATAGGACATAATATGACCGCTTAGGACACTATGACCCTTAACAACCCCATATTGTGTCCTAAGGGGTCATATGGTGTCCTAAGGGGTCATAGAACACAATATGACCCCTCACGACACTATGACCCTTAACAACCCCATATTGTGTCCTAAGGGGTCATATTGTGTCCTAAGGGGTCATAGGACACCAGATGACCCCTTAGGACACCATGTGACCCCTTATAACACCATATAGTGTTGTTATGGGTCATATGGTGTCCTAACGGGTCATATAGTGTCCTATGACCCCTTAGGACACCATATAACCCCTTATGTGTTGTTAGGGTTCACATTGTGTCCTAAGGGGTCATATGGTGTCATATGACCCCTTAGGACACTATATGACCCCTTAGGACACCATATGGTGTCATTATGGGTCGTATGGTGTCCTAAGTAGTCATTAGGTGTCTTATGATCCCTTAGGACACCATATTGCTTGTATGACATCATATGATGTTCTAAAGGGTCATAGGACACCATATGACCCCTTAGGACACCATACGACCCATAACGACACCATATTGTGTCCTAAGGGGTCATATGGTGTCCTAAGTGGTCATAGGACACCAAATGACCCCTTAGGACACCATACAACCCATAACGACACCATATGGTGTCTTAATGGGTCATAGGACACCATATGACCCCTTAGGTGTCATTAGGGGTCATATTGTGTCCTAAGGGGTCATATGGTGTCCTATGACCCCTTAGGACACCATATGACCCCTTAGTACACCATATGGTGTTGGTATGGTTCGTATGGTGTCCTAATAGGTCATATAGTGTCCTATGACCCCTTAGGACACCATATTCCCCCTCCCTCCATAGCTCACCCTCCATCCTTACCTCATATGGTTTAGCATATCGGGTTATAGGGTCTATGGTTATTGTATAGGGTCAAGGATTTAGCATATTAGGTCATACGATCCAGGGTATTTGTTATAGGTTTTAAATGATTTAATTTTTATGGTTGTGGCTATCAAACTATAGGGTGTAGAGTATAGATTATAGGGTATAGAGTAGAAATTTATCAAAGGTTAAAAAATTTCAATGGAAGTCATTTGGCTAGCACCATATTTAACGCTAGACAAATGAGCTGCACTAAAAAATGGTTATATGGGACCCTTGACCCGTGATCCAAGTCCACATTCTCTCATTTTGTCTGCTTTCCGCACATGATCAGACAAAAAATGCTTTTTGCATGGTGTTGACATTTTATGCAAGGTTATTTTATACATTCGATCAACTCTCCACCACCTTTTTTTTCATTTGGCAATGTCGAAGAGGAAGAACATAGTTTTTTTTATCAAATTTGAATAATTGATGTAGTATTTCTTGTTTTTAGAATTCAACTTATTAAGTGTTATTTTGTTTAAATGTTAAAATAAAAGTGTTTTGTCAAAATTGATTATAATCCTATTAGATTTACATTATATTTAACAATGCATTTGAAGGAAGTTGCATAAGAAAATTATTTGTTTAGTGGTTTAAAACAAAATTTGCAATTTCATACATCCTTTTTAAGATCTTATGAAATAATTTAAAAATGGAATACATGAAATAATTTCAATTTCATATATCCATTTTAACATATGCATAATTAGGACAGTCATATATGCATTAGGATTGCCCCTTATGCCTCTTGAAATCTCTTTATGAATTAACTTTATTCTCTTTTGTGTGCATGTACATGTAGAAATCATCATCATGCTGAGGAAATGACCAAAAAATGTAACACCAGAAGAGCATGAAGCTAAGAATGCGAAAAAAAGAGAAGGAATGAAGCAACTTCGTGAAGAAAGGAAATTGAATACCATAGAAGAAAAGGTACCAATTGAAGAGGAACATGAAATATCCATCCAATCTAAGCGAGAGACAGAATTGGCCACACAAAGGCAATGGATGCAAAACCTTCGTGCAATGAGACAATTGAATCCCGTGGTTGAGAGCATGTCTACCACAATTCAAGTTGAAGGCACCCCATCTCTTACATCTCAAATTGAAGGTATGCCATCTCTTATTGGCACACCATTGGCATCTACAACATCTCATATTGAATGCACTCCCTCTATGACATTTGACGTTGCAACTACTTCATGATTGGCACCAAGTATTGGAGCTACACCATCTTGTACACCTCAATTTCAATTTATATCATCATTTTCATCTTCGGTTGAAGGTATGCCACCTATCCCTAATGTTGTTGACATTCCTAATCTTGAGGTAACTCAAAGTTTGAGAACACCTCCTAGAGTTTTGCATAGAAAGCCTAAGTATTTGATTGATACTGATGATAATGTTTTGAAACCAATGGTTGACAAGATTCCAAAGCATACTTGTCAAAGACATGCTAACCAGATATGGAAAAGAAATCTGAAATTTAGGCCCATAATGAAGATTCTTGGGCTAAGAACATCGATTGAATCAAGTGAAAAATCTATTGTGAAGAATTTGATGAATGCATATGATACTGTTGGTTTCAACATATGTATCCTCAAATTAAAATTAGTCAAAGATTCTTTGAAATGGTAAAGCCTTTTTATGTCAAAATAAATCACACATGCACAGCTTGTTGTTGTAGAGTACATATCGAATTTTCTAACCATTATGATGCTTATCAACACATATGTATAGATTTGCATGCTAATAATGTTTTGCAGGAATGCAACATAAATGGTCCACCGACATCTTCAAGGGAATTCATATCTAGCATCTTATGTGAAAGAGTAGATGGTCAAGTATATTACAATAAGTGTTGCTTGGATGGAAGATGTGTTCATTGTGGTGGATTGTGACATTTACAAATTTGTCAACATATGGATATTGGACAAGAAATTGGTAATAAACTAGTGGAATTTGGAAAATATATGACAGTGGCCTACATGCTAAAAGATGGAAAAGAAGCAAAAAGGTGTGAATTGGTTAGTGAGAAGATTCCAATGTATCAGTTTATGGGCATCTTTCATGAGAATATAGTGTATGAGTATGCAATGTATAACCATCGAGCTTGTTGGTTGGACTGACAATTTAAGTTATTCAAGGACACATTTCCACTTGATACAATCATTTCAATTGCTGACTTTGCAGAGAACTACACACTACAACCGCAGAATGAGGTGCAATCACAATATTAGAACTCCACACAAGTTGCTATATTTGTGCATATAGCATTCATTCATGCACATGATAGTATGGAAGAGGATAGGAAGATATTGAGGTAGTATAATTTATACATCAGTGATGATCGCTCACACTCTACAGAGTTTGTGCAAGGTTGTTTTCAAATATTCTACGATGATTTGGCTAGCTGAGGCATATCATTTTGTCAACATATCATATGGTTAGATAATTGTGCATCATAATTTAAGAACTCTCGGATGTTTTATTGGTTGAGTAGGATGCATAACTTGACTTCTATTCAACATATGTGGAATTTCTCTGAGGCTGGGCATGGAAAAGGGGAGCATGATGGTTCAAGAGAATGTATTAAAAGAGCTTTAGCATGAGAAGAAATAAAGTACAAAGGGAATGAAAACTTGAAAGATGCAAAATCAATTGTTCAGTGGTGCAATGGTACAATTGGTCCAAGTAATCAAGGTAAGTCTTCAGTTCACAGATTTTTTTGGTTGGTAGATGTACCAACATTGCAAAATTTGAAGATTGTTGTACATTGATAGGATCGAGTGAGCTAAACTCTTTCAAAAGCTCTAATGTAGGTTCATGGACTATCCATACACGACAGATGGCATGTTATTGTTCTTCATGTAGAGATGGTGCCTATAATGAGTGTGAGTCAAAGGAATGGGTGGACAAATGGTGTATGAGGCCTCTAATCCCACTTGAGACATATCGACCTCCAAGTGCACTACAACTAACATAGATGGAAGCATCAGTTGACTTTGATCATGTGTCAGATTTAGTCCAACCAGGTAAATTATCCACATGCAAATTTTTGTACTTTAATATTTTATCTGAGTTGTTTGCTAAATTCTTCTCACTTTATCATTGCAGGGCATGTTTATGCAGTTATTGCAGCTGAAGACAATGAAGAAGGAACAAATTATTACTAGTGTCATTGTGTGGACGTAAAAAAGAAATTGAATGGCCTTGTGGTAGATGGAGAAAATATTGAGTACCCCATAGGATCAGTAGTTGTTACTGGTACATGGCTTAGAAGGTACCCAGTGAAGAAGTCTAACTTGTGGTTGTTTGAGGACTTCAAGACACATAGGAAGATTCTTCATTATTCTAACCTTGTTGTAGCTTCAAATGTTCATTTGATTAGATATGGGGGTAGACCACTAAACAAGAACCTATGGAAGGTTCGTGAGTCTAACCATGAGGACATACTAGACATGATAAAGAGTAGAGCTAATCCACATGGTTCATTGGATTAAATGTAAATATAAAAAATTGTAATATCAATCATATTTGGATATATGTACATGACTTGTATTTTTGACTACTCAAGGCATTGTAATATAAAAAATTGTGTTTTTGTCTTGTTTTGTGTGATTTTATGTAAATAATGTCATTTTGGACAATTAGAGATCACATGGGATCATTTTGTGAAGTTTCGGGCTAATATGGTAAAAGATGTAAAAATTGCTCATTTGTTGTCAATCACTCAAAGTGTGAAAAATTGTCAAAATTTGGCATCACTTTTCTTGATGTTAGTGACATGTAAGAACAATTCATCTGATCCTACGGGGTTGTGTTATGGCACTCTAAAAAAGCCTCTCTCGGTTTAGGTAGACTCGAATCCAATTGCTCGTGGCGACACTTTCTCATAAGTTCAATGAAAAGTTGCACAATGCCCCATCTTTCCATCCGCTCATCGTGGTACCGAACCGTTAGCTTGTACACATCTGGGTGGCTGATTTTATGCTAGGAATGCCTTCGTTCCTATATTGAACTCACCCGATCGATGCGGGCCACACCCTAGCAGTGAAATCGCTTAAGTGCTCAAGTTGCTCAAAGTTGTCAATATTCGGCATCGTGTTTCTCAGCACCCGTTAATCATAAGAACAAGTTTTCTAATCTTACAAGGTCATGTTATGGTACTCTAAACAAGCCTCTCTTGGTTTAGGTACACACGGATCAGATGAGTTCAATGAAAAGTTGCACAATGCCCCATCTTTTAATCTGCTCATCACGGAACTGAACCATCAGCTCGTATGCATTGGGGTGGCTAGGTTTACGCTAGGAATGCCTTCATTTTTCTCTCCAATTTGTCTGATTATTGCGGGCCACACCCTAGCAGCGAAATCGCTTAAGTGCTCAAGTTGCTCAAAGTTGTCAATATTCAACATCACATTTCTCAGTGCCCATTAATCACAAGAATGAGCCATCTGATCCTATGGAGTCATGTTATGGCACTCTAAAAAATCCTCTCTCAGTTTAGGTAGACTCAAATCCAATTGCTCGTGGTGACACTTTCTGGGTTGCGACAAAAAGCGTCACATGAGTTTAATGAAAAGTTGCACAATGCCCCATCTTTCAATCCACTCATCGCATCATCGAACCATCAGCTCGTACACGTCAGGGTGGTTAGTTTTACATTACAAATGCCTTTGTTTTGCTCTCCAACTCGCCCGATCGTTGCGGGCCACACCCTAGCAGCGAAATCACTTAAGTGCTCAAGTTGCTCAAAGTTGTCAATATTCGGCATCACGTTTCTTGGCACCCATTAATCATAAGAACGAGTTGATCCTACAGGGTCATGTTATGGCACTTTAAAAAATCCTCTCTCGGTTTAGGTAGACTCAGATCCAATTGCTCGTGGTGACACTTTCTCGGTTGCGACAAAAAGCGTCAGATGAGTTCAATGAAAAGTTGCACAATGCCCCATCTTTCAATCCGCTTGTTGCGGCACCGAACCGTCAAATCGTACATGTCGGGGTGGCCAGGTTTACACTGGGAATGCCTTCGTTTTTCTCTCCAACTCATCTGATCGTTGCAAGCCACACCCTAGCAGCGAAATCGCTTAAGTGCTCAAGTTGCTCAAAGTTGTCAATATTTGGCATCGCGTTTCACGACACCCATTAATCATAAGAATGAGTCATCTAATCCTATAGGGTCATGTTAAGGCACTCTAAAAAAGCCTCTCTCGGTTTAGGTAGACTCAGATCCAATTGCTCGTGGTGACACTTTCTTGGTTGCGATAAAAAGCGTCAGATGAGTTCAATGAAAAGTTGCACAATGCCCCATTTTTCAATCCGCTCGTTGCTGCACCAAACTGTCAGTTTGTACATGTTGGGGTGGTCGGGTTTATGCTAGGAATGCCTTCATTTTTCTCTCTAACTCGTCTGATTGTTGCGGGCCACACCCTAGCAGCGAAATCACTTAAGTGCATGCATTAGATGAATAGAAGTGTATGGGCTATGCAAATTTTTTAGAATGGGTATTGATACAGTGGTGTCTTATATTGTCTAATTTTGGTTATTTCCATGTTTCCTTTATATAGTCTTATTTCGACTATAACTATTTAATTTGTGTTGGTCTCCATAAGCTTGTGTCTTCGATTACAAACACATATTTAGGTTCAAAGCTTAAGTAACAATAAACTTTGTGCAATGATTCATTTAATCATTTGTACTGTAATTATGGATAACCATGATAAATTATTTGCATTAACCAAAAAGCTACAAATCCATACAACATTGTATACCATTAAAATTATCAAATATATCCAATACAAACAAATAGGCTTGTCAAAATCCATATGGACATAGAATGTCATGTATTCATAAAACAAAACATATGTTCAAAATTGCTATAAAGGCATACAACATGATATCCAATAAAGTCAAATAGGAGCTTGCCAAAAGCCATATAGACATAGAATGTCACATATTCATAATACAAAACATATGTTCAAAATTGTCATGTAGTCATACAACATGGTACCCAATAAAGTCAAATAGGAGCTTGCCAAAAGCCATATGGACATAGAATGTCACATATTCGTAATACAAAATATATGTTCAAAATTGTGATATAGGCATACAACGTAGGACCCTATTCTATTCATTTCCCTCTAGGGGAAGGAAACAGATCACGAGATATCTTTGCCTGTCGAGGGGATGGAGATGTATATGATGCAAGTGTCTTTTGAGTATGCCCACTCAACCTCCTCTCCAAACTTTTTTGTAACTCCACCTGATACAATGAAAAGAACGATGTTAGCATATACAAAAATTGAATTTTAGAATGACATATAATAGAATAGTCACTTACCGCATACAAATAATCATGATGTTCATCCACAACAGGTGCACGTTCATGATCTGGAGTGACAAGCCCCTCTTGTAAGCATCACAATATAAATTAAACTAAATACAAGTGTCATTAAAATTTTCAATAACATATTATTAAGATAACAAATGTAATGCTAAATTTACTAAAATTACAAATATGTCTCATACTTCTGTCAAAGAAGTTGAACTTGCTACTATTACTATTTACTAAGTTGTCATTAGTTTTATTTCCAAAGTCATTCTATATACTCTAGTCAGTTATTACTACTGAAATATTCAGTTGGTAAGCACGGAACAGTCGGTTACAGAAGTTACAAGTCACAGAGTTTAGTATACACCGAGTTGTCTATCGAGTAACATTCTATGACTACAGAGCAGCAAAGACGGTATATCGAGTTGATACACACCGAGTGAAACGTGTTACCAGATTCATTGAACCTAGAAACATATGTGGAAATGTGTTACAAGATCAAGGAACAGGGAACCATTATCACATAGGAAATTGCACTTAAGATTTTGTATGATTTTGAGGACATCTATCCAATGAAATAATTTGTATGGTTATTCATTTGATGAATCATGTTTGTAAGATCGAAGCATGAACAAGATCACTGTCATAAGAGATCTATTTATACAACATTAATTGAGGATCAAATGTGTGTGATGCAAGACATATGTGAAAAGCAAAATTATGGGAAAGCACTGAGTGTTATGACTGTTACAGATACATAGAGGTCACCGAGACGGATTTCAGAGAACAATCAAGGAACAGAGTAAATAGAAAGGTTTACCAAGTTATTTTATGGGTTACCGAGGTATGCTATAAGCAAGATAATTTCATTTTGAGCACATAGAATCTGCTATAGCATTTCAGATGTGAAGTTGTGGATATTTTGTAAGATTTTGATTGTAATATTTTGAGTTGTAAGAGAAACCTTTAACAGGGTAAAAGACTCTAACAAAGTCTATAAATTGTAAAGCCTTTAACCAGGTGCATCATTTAGAATATCTATTGTAAAATCCTTTAGCAAGGTAGATCTAAAGATCTTGATACTCCTAACAGGGTAAGCTATCAGAAATATCTAAACATGTGGCTCTAACCGAGCAACCTTTATTATTGCAATAGTGAAGTTGTGGGTGCCATCCCCACCGCAGTTTTTCTCTCTAACAAGGAGTTTTTGCGTAACCAAAATATATGTGTATGGAGTGAATCATGTATGATTGTTATTTATTTATTTTAGCATTATATTATGTTTCAACAATATTCAGTTTATGCTTAATAGTAAAGTTATTGTTGAAGAAAAGATTTGAAGTACTAATTCACCCCTCCCCTCTCAGTACATTAGCTTTCCATATTGGGCCTAACAATTGGTATCAGAGCTTGAATCTTGGAAAAGGGTTTAACTACCTAAAGAGAAAGATCTTATCAATGGAAGGCTACAAACAATATCAGAGAATTGTGAATTTTCAAAATGAATTGGATCATGTTAATCAAGTGATTGTTGACATGCAGAAACAAATGCAAAAATCTCTGAAAGTTAGAAGAAGATTGTCTGATGATTTGCAGGACTCTCAAGAGCTGGTGGAACAAATTGAGACATCATCTGAGAATAGTATATCTGAAGAGATTGAAGAAATGATTGGAGCATTGAAAGAAAAGAATAAAGCACTAACTGATCAGCTAAAAGCAATGAAAAGAGAACATGAACATTTCAGCACACAGATGACTGAAAATCTTGATGCATTGAGGACAGCCAAGGATAGATTAAGAGATCTAGAAAGAGAAAAATAACAACTTAAAGCATTAGTGTCTGAAAAGAATGATGAAATCACTAGGATGATAGGAATTCAAAGTAATCTGTCAGATCAATTGGGTTATGAACATCATGAAGAAAATATGAAAGATGATGAGAATAAAGCATTGAAACTTGAAGTATCAAGGTTGACTGATGAACTTGAAATAGAGAAGATATCCAAAGAAACACTAAAGAAGAGTTATGAAGCATCAAAGCTGTTGGATGACCATCTGAATACAAGAAGACCCAACAAAGATGCAAGACTTGGTTACAAAGGAAAAGACTCTACCGAGAAGGGAATCCACACTACCGAGAGAGGAGAATCATCAAACAAGCTGGAAACAAGAAGAACATCAAAGGAAAGAAGCCTATTTGTAACTATTGTGGAAAACAAGGACATACTACCAACTTGTGCCAAATTAGAAAAGGTAAGCAACCGAATGTCACTAGGTCTAATGGTTATTGTAACAATTGCAATAAGTATGGTCACACATCTAACCAATGTAGGACAAAGTCTGCTAGCAATTATCAGAAGGAAAAATTCAAAGGGTTTTGTAAAAACTGCAATAGATATGGACACAATACCAAGAAGTGTTGGTTTAAGCAGAAGAACTATATGTGGTCTTCACCCCAAGCAAATGCTAGAGATTACCGAACTCACACAGATCTTAATCGACAGTATACTGCAGTACCATGGGATTACAATACAAGGTTATGGTGTGAATGTTGTGGAAGATATGGACATATAAGTGCCAACTGCTTTATAAGGTTTGGAATGAACAACCAAAGATCATGGAGAAATCCTGGTATGACATGTTTTCATTGTCACAAAGTTGGACACTTGGCTAGAGATTGCAGAGATCAACCTAGAGGAGATATTGAAGAAATAAAAAGCAAATTCCAAATGATTTGGAAAAAGAAGGAAATTGTGTCAAATGAAGAAACCACCTTACCTACCAAGTTAGGTGCATCTATTCCAAACTAATCGGTAAAGGTATGAAGGGACTGCATTCTCTCAAAGTTAAATCTTAACAATTCCTATTTTATCATGTACTTAATTCAAAATCTGCATAACTAAGATGCATTAGCAAGTTTGAAATTTTATCAAGTCCTTTGAAGCACTAGTCAAGTCGGTAAATACAGGAAGTCTGGCTACTTGGTAAAAGCACAAAAAGAAAGGTAAATTGGTTTAGTGGAACCGAGTGCATTTAATGTTTTCTGACCTAACGACATGGAGCCCGATAAGGTAAAATGTGTACTTAAAGCTTTTGCACGGTCATTTTACACTTACCAAGTTTTCTGAAAGCAGAGCGAAGCGATTCAAAGGCGATCAAATCTCTTTGGAAGCGAAATTCAAGGTATTTATATCAATCACAACACATTGTCAAGCAAGTTAACCGATCATATCGGTTGTGTTATATTTACTAAGTAGAAAGCATCTGCTAGTTAAAAGTTTTCAAACCCTAAGGCTCTTTCATTAGTGATTATCCAAAGTTTGAAATGGCTCCTAAGATTCAGAAACCCGTTATTGTTGAGAAGATTGAGAAGCCCTCACTGAAATACTCACTACCTCCCAAAGTAGCATCTGAACCAGATGATAAAACTGCATTTTCACTCATTCTGGATAGGGTTTTATTAGTTGAGGATGTTAGATTCTTCACTAAGTGTCATGTTGAGGAACTAGGTCACACAGAGATCAAGGACACATATGATGAATTATGTACCGATGGAAAATTGGATAGCAAGTTTGAACATATTAAAATCAAGGGATTGACCGAAGCCCTAACCTACCTGCGAGTCTTCAAACCCCAATGGGTTAAATTTGTTTTGAGCAGAGTTCATGATGACTTTATGTGTTTAGAGGAGCAACCATTCAAGATCACCAAGGAAATCATCCACTTGATCACCGGTTACCCTATTTTTTACCATGCTTGAGCTCAGAAAATGATTTCACAGAAAGAATTGATCATTTTAACCGGAGTTGAATTTGATTGCAGAGGTCTAAAATTGAACAATGTCACAGATTCAAAGCTGAAGTTTGCAATTAGAGTCATAGGTTATTGTTTCTTTCAATCAGCAAGGGAAAATAGTGTACCCTGTGCTACTATTGATTTAGCCTATAAAATTGTGAAGAAAGGTATGAAGATTGATCTATGCGAAGTGTTGTTGAAAAATCTATTTGAAAATCTCAACACCATAAGGAAGTCGAAGAAGAACAACTCGGCAAACACACTGAAGTTTGGATCACTTTTGGTTTGCATGTTTTTCTATTTTGAGAAATTCTTTCCATTAGTTGGTAATGTAGTTTGGGAGCTACACCGACCAATCACCCATCAAATCAATGACTTCATCAAATAGCTAGGTGATAACTTCAATGAGATTATGGATTATTATTTTAGCAAGTTTCAAGAAAAGATTCATAACAGGCATAGAATACCACCCTAGTTAGTTGAGAAATACAAGGATAGTATATGTTTTGAAGTGGACACTGACTACTGCTATGTCAATGTCGTAGAACCAAGAACTCAATCTTTGCCACCTATGGGTTATGAGATTGATTTTGACATTACATAGCAATAGATAGATGCTTTTCTTGCATTGCCCAGGCATGCTATCGAGATCAGATACGGTACATATGAAGAAGTTAAAGAAAAAGTCAAAATGAGCATTGTAGTACCAAAGGCTACAAGGAAAGCAACAAAAATGATTAAAGCATTAATAGAGAAATTTGGAGAAGGTTCTTCCTCCACTCCTGTCAAGAGCGTTCAAGTCATCACCGAGGAGGAATCTGAAGCCCAAGAAGTAGCTATCACATTGAGCACCGAGTTGCCAAAAGGGAAAATTTTGAAAAGGAAGAAATAGGATACATCACAAGTATCACCGACTCCTCCAGTGAAATGCCCAAACACTAGATTATCTGCAGTGTCACTGAGCAAGAAACAGAAAAAAGTTGTAGTTCCAAAGGTAACAAAAACTTATAAGAAATCTACTCGGAGACTCATTTTGAATAAAGAGTCTAGTGACACTGAATCTGAAGACAAAAATAAATTTTAGATTGTTAAGAGCAAAAAGGAAGATGTACATAGTGTTGATAATTTTTGTGCCAATCTAAAGCAATATGGTGGATTTGGAGCCTTCAGATATGTAAAATATGATTCTAGATTTGATGTAGAAAAGAGACAAATTGAAGAAGCTGTAATCTGCACTCTTCTGAAATTCTGATTAGTCCCCTTGGAAGTAACTAATTCTCTTCCAAAAGCATTGTACTTACACATTGATAACAAGTGGAAATATGCTATGGACTTGAAAAAGAAGATGAGAGAAAGAAGTCTGGTACATCTCTTTCCAAACATGTCAGTAGATGAGATAAGTGAACATCTAAAAAACTACCACACAAACTTCCTAGTCAAGCAAAGAGCCTTGAAACTGATGAATGGCCTTTATCTTGATGTAGAGAACGAGACAAAATAAAAATGGCAAGAAATATTTCGAATCAAGAGTACTGATGAGCAAGGTGAAGTTGAAATAGTGGATATCACTGAGCAAGATCCCACTGAAACTATACAACCTGATGAGGATGTCATGGATACTGAGGTACAGGAACAGGAAATGATAGAAGGGAATGCTTATGCCAAACTAGTATCAAGTGAGTTAGTTTTGGAACAAGTCAAGTCCTATCCTCCAGTAAGTCAACATGTTTCAACTGAGACACCTCAGGATACTGAACAAGGCAAAGAGGGTCAATAGTCTACCAAAGGAGAAGCTACTTCTTAGGCCACTGAGGAACAGACTTCTCAAGCCCCTTCAAGTACTAAAAATGTTACAACTGAGACCCCAAGCAAGGATTCACTGAAGGCTACATCTGAGGCTAAAGAAATTGACAAAAGTGTTGCCTCTACCAAGCAACCTATCGAGGGTAAACAAGCCTCCCAAGCCATTTTATTCATTCAACCGGTGAAAGCCTCCTCCTCTAAAGAAAAGAAAATGAAAAAGCATAGTTTCAAGTTAGATTTGTCAAAACCAATTGTGTTGTCGAATGTAGACATGTCCAAATTAAAAGGGCAAGCACTTATTGAATTCAGTGAACTATGCAAAGCCAAAGCAGAACAAGAGAGACAAATGGCTATACAAAAGAAAAACAGAGTACTTCAAAAGGTCAAAGCACTATTAATAGATATGCTACTTGAAGCTACAGTGACAAAAGATGCAGCCATCCATATTCAACTGGATGAACTCCTCAATTAGATAGAGACATCTGGAGTAGACACATCTATATACTTGAGCAAATTGAAGGACAAAGAGCTCACTACAAAAATGATTGAAGAGGTATAGAAAGTCATTGCTATCGGTAAAGTAAAACTTGTCAAATTTATTGTTGAGTTGTCCCCTCAACTCAAGCACATTCTTAATTTATTTCAGAAACTCTGTACATTCTCTTTATTCATTAAAGATATCAAGAATAAAACAGAAGTGATTGAGAAAGAGATCACTGATCTCTCCAATAAATTGACCACTGAGCCAAATTCTATTCAGAAATTCTATACCAAGTTACAAATGTTCATGGCTCAACAATTGGGTCTTAGGAATGAAGAGCACAAAATAAGGATGGACATTATGACTCTACAAACCTTATTCATTCCACACTTGTCCTCCGTCCAAGAACAGATCAACAAGGCTACCTCCTTATCCACTCAGCCAAAGGGAAGCACTTTAGATGGTCTAATTTCACTGTTAGCTGATATTACAGATCAGAATTCACTCATGGATAGTGTCAAGGATGCACTCTCTGCCACTCTCACCAATGCAAGAACAAAGTATAAATCCATTTTTGACCAGTTGCCTCAACCGAATGGTAACTAGTTTTGATGTTTGTCAAAAAGGGGGAGTATAGTGTATACAAGAGGAGTATACCGAGCAGTTCAGCATATTCGAGTATACAGATAATTTTGACAGGGGGAGCAATGATCACCGAGCAGAGAATATAGAATATTGATCACAGTGCATGCATAATCAAAGTTATGTACAGTATATTGATAAGGGGAGTATATCTGAGTATACTATTTTATTGACAATTGTATATATTGTTAGTTCAGTCAAATTTTGTAAGTATATAGATTTTTTGAGTTATGACTTTGAAAGAAGTTTTGTCAAATATTTCAAAACTAATGTCAAAAGGGGAGATTGTTACTATTTACTAAGTTGTCACTAGTTTTATGTCCAAAGTCATTCTATATACTCTAGTCGGTTATTACTATTGAAATATTCAGTCGGCAAGCACAGAGCAGTCGGTTACAGAATTTACAAGTCACAGAGTTTAGTATACACCGAGCTGTCTACCGAGTAAAGTTCTATGACTACCGAGCAGCAAAGACAATATACCGAGTTGATACACACCGAGTGAAACGTGTTACCAGATTCATTGAACCTAGACACATATGTGGAAACATGTTACAAGATCGAGGAACAGGGAACCGTTATCACATAGGAAATTGTACTTTTTGTATGATTTTGAGGACATCTATCCAATGAAATAATTTGTATCGTTATTCATTTGATGAATCATTTTTGTAAGATCAAAGCATGAACAAGATCGCCGTCATAAGAGATCTATTTATACAGCGTGAATTGAGGATCAAATGTGTGTGAAGCAAGACATATGTGAAAAGCAAAATTATGGGAAAGCACTGAGTGTTATGACTGTTACAAATGCACAAAGGTCACCGAGAAGGATTTCAGGGAATAGTCAAGGAACAGAGTAAACAAAAAGGTTTACCGAGTTATTTTATGGGTTGCCAAGGTATGCTATAAGCAAGGTAATTTCATTTTGAGCACATAGAATCTGCTATAGCATTTCAGATGTGAAGTTGTAGATATTTTGTAAGATTTTGATTGTAATATTTTGAGTTGTAAGAGAAACCTTTAACAGGGTAAAAGACTCTAACAAATTCTATAAATTGTAAAGCCTTTAACTCGATGCCTAGAAGAATCACCATCATCACTCGCATCACCCTCTACTAGAGGCCTAGCATATTATATAAGGGTTTGAGTGAGTGAGCTAATGGAGTCTAAAGTTTCGACCTCAATACTCTCCTTCACAATGGAAGGAATAATAACATGCTCCACCATAGGTCTGGCCAAGGGTCTTGGTGGGAGATTTGGGTCACGTTGTGCACCCTCTCTATCATGTGAGGAACCCCCACCTCTACCTTGGAAATCTAGAAATCAAAATAGTTGGGGATCTCATTAAGGACAAACTCATAGTACAGTTTTCTCAAAAAGTATTGGGGTACCTCATGATTATTGCATGGGGGCTGATCAAATACCTTCCACCACCTATCCCAAAAATTGTTCTTAATCCCTTCATGATGACATTAATGAATAGGAAATCTCCTACATCTAGGGTGTAAAGGTTGATTCGTTTGGGGGTCCATAAAAAGAGCACACAAGTCAAATTTATTAATTTTCTTTTTCTTCACTGTCGCATATGATAATTTGTTAGCATAAAATTGCTTTTGTTCTTCCTTCTTACTGGACCAAAAATTTATTTGCCCACTCACAGATTGTATGTGAGATACAATAGATTGCAAAGAACTGGCAAGGTTTGTCCTATGGGAGTTTGTTCCAGTGGGATCTTTTAGCCTTATGATTAAACCTTCAAGCTCTTTTTGGCTATTTTCTATTTGACCTAATAGGTTTTCTTGTGTACCTATGGGATGTCTAGGGATTGTAGGAGGTTCTTGATGTGCTTCTTCTTCAATATGGTCTTCATGAGGAGGTGATTGAGTGTTTTCAACATTTTCTTGTCTAATATCATTTCCTGATAATGAAAATAAATTTAAATCAATAAACTTAGTTTAATCTTCAAATTAATAAAAAAAATGACAATAAGAAAAGAAAAATACATACCTCTTTGAGCTCTTCGATGGTGTGGTGGCATTTTGATGAGAGATGGACAACTTAGTGCCCAATATCAAGCTTCTACAAAGGGCGAGCTCAAGAAAATGGCACCCCAAATCGCCAAAACGCAGGTTTGGAAATGCAGAATGCATCCAAAATGTGGACTTGGGTTTTTTTAAAGTTTGAAAAGGTCATAAGGCACGCGCACCCTATAGTGTGTGCACCTTATGACCATTTTTTGTTTTTTTTGAAGTGTGACACCTTTCTGGTACCACAACTTCATGCATATACCCATATACATGATTTTTTTGTGTTATTTTTCATATTCATGGGACCATAGTGTTATGTCCATTGAGAGCACCACCACAAGTTAAAAATGGACGATATGTTGACATTATTATTTTCTAAAGAGATTATTCTAATCCAACAAACGAGGCCCTAGCTATTCATGGTGTACAATTTAAAGAAGGAAATAAGAAGGGCAATAAATTAGACCAATTTACATTTAAATTAAATTGGAGATCTAAATATTCTATGTAAGTCCAAGGAAAATTGTTGAAAGTGTGGTAAGTATGGTCATTTATAAAGAGTCAAAGGATGAGTTTTAGAAGTCCTCATAGGATGATGATGATCCCTTTATCATGGTTTTGGCTACACATGAATCAAAAGGTGCATGGTTAATAGACTTCAATGTGTTCTTTCACATGACCTTACATAACTAGGTTAGTTTACAAATATGAAGAATACAATGGTGGAAAGGTATATCTTGGGGATGATTCTCATCTCATTTTTTTTTGTGTAAGAATCTTGATTCAGTCCTCTAATGGACAAGAGAAGAGGATCAATGGTTATTGCATATTCTTGGTTTGACATAAAACCTATTAATTTTAAGTAAATTGAATTATTCAAGTGTGGAAGTTATTTTATCAAGTGGAAGGTGTAAGATGTTCAACGACTATGTGGTCAGTTGGTCTAGTTTGCAGTTGGTTGTAGTGATATATCCTATCTGAATCATGTCCTTTTGGTTCAGATATGCTTTTGTGGATAGGTTTGAAGATTGATATGGGTCTCACCATGGCATGTGGAGATCAACATTATGTAATTTGCATTGGAGGATAGTTTTGAGCTTACTGGTTATCATGCTTTAATGTTTATCTACATGTTTCAATTGATAACGACCTTGGAGGATGTGTTAGCATGTGCGGTTCATTGGAATCATTTGGAAAGGATGTGTTGAGATGTATTTGGGTCCTCTTTATCTCCTAGAGTGGATTGGAATGGATATTTTTGGTTTGGGTGGCTAAATTTATGTTATATTTTTCTATGGTCAACCTTATCAAGGGTTTTAATGATTAATCTTGTATATAAAAGAGTGTGGATGAATGAGTGAAGGTATGGGATGCGTGTGAATTGAAAAGTAGTATATGTGAATGATTTGCAAGGAGATTTGATGTTGGAGTTGTGTGAAAGTCAGTTGTGAAGATCTTTGATGATCATATCTTTCTGAGATAGTGTTTGAAGTCATATATGCTTGCCATGAACTTGGTCACTTCACATAGTGGTTCAAGGATAATTTCATGATTAGGAGATTTTGTTCTTTTTAATTGAGCTATTCCTTTCTCTGTTGGAAGACAGTGAGTCTCTTGGGAGTGTTTTGTATCTTGCCCTAAGACAATGTGTTTCAATACTGCAAGTCATTTGTATCTTGCCCTAAGGTTGTGCACCTTAGTTTTGCAAATCCTCTCAAGAGCAATGAGCTCTAGAGGAAAAATTGTAACAAATTCTATTCATATTGTGAGTGTGATTCTCACCATGGTTTTTTCCTACTTGGGTTTTTCCCTTCTTTCATGATTTGTTACTGTTGTGATTCTATGGTTATGGTTTAAAATTTGAAGATAAAAAATTAAGCATTTGTGTAATCCGAACCGATTCACCTCCCCTCTCAGTCATGTGGTGTGTTCAACAATAAGTATTAGAGCTTGGTTCAACTTCCAAGTCACATGCTACTACAAGTGATTACAAAAATTGAATGGATGTCAGTGTAGCTACATGAGAGAATATTTCACCATAGTCAATTCCCACCACTTGAAAATGCCCCTTCACAACCAACTATGTCTTGTACTTCTCAACATCGCCATCTAGACCCAATTTTATTTTGAATGCCCATTTACATCCAATAGGTTTTTGTCCTTCAAGCAAAGGTACTAGATCCCATGTAGCATTCTTCTTCAATGCAACCATCTTTTCATTCATGGCTTCCATCCAAGAATTTACATCATGCATACGCATAGCCTCTCTAACAATCCTAGGCTCATCAATGTTAGCAATCAAAGAAAATATGCAACTAGAATTTAACATAGAATATCCAAACCTTTTTGGTGAATAACCATATTTATCAAGTCGCTACATATGATGGGTCAGCCTCCTCAATCATTGTGGTTAAATTTCTTACTCTTCTTTAGAACTTTCAAAGTTGTTTGAGCTCTCCTCATCATTGGGTCCACTTGGAGCTTTTAGTTCTTCTTTCTCAAGGGTGGAAGGAATCCAAACTACCTCCTTATGTTTCTCTTCCTTCTCTGGCTGCAAATCAAATGTGGAAGGTTTCAACTCAAGGAATATCACACTTGTACTATAGAGCACCTTATCTGCAACTAGATCCCAAAGCTTGTAACCTTTCACACCAACACCATAGACAATGAAGATACACTTAACCACCTTGTTATCCAATTTTGATCTTTTCTCACTCAACACATGTGCATATGCCTCACAACCAAAGACTCTAAGATGTCTCAATGAGGGCTTCTTAGCATACCACACCTCCATGGATGTCTTTCCAACTAGCACCAAAGTAGGAGATTTGTTAATCGAATAACATGCAGTGGCTACAACTTTAGCCCATAAGTTTTGTTCAAGCCTAGCACCACTTAACACACTCCTAGCCCTCTCCATCAATGTTTTGTTCATCCTCTACACAAATCCATTTTTTGTGGGGTAAACAAAATTGTCTTGTGTCTCTCAATCCCATGCTCCTTACAAAACTTGTCGAACTCTATTGAACAAAACTCACCACCATTGTCAGTCCTTAAACACTTAATTTTTCAATCAGCTTAGTTTTAAAACAAGGATTTGAACTCCTTAAATTGACTAAAAACTTCAAATTTACTTATGAGGAAATACACAACTATCCTATTATAGTTATTTATGAAAGAGACAAAATACATAGATCTAGATATCAAAGGAGCATTAACAGGACCAAACACATCTGAATGAATATAATCCAAAACTCCAAAAGATTAATGAGAACTAGAATAAAAAAAACATGGTGTTGTTTATCATAAAAATAATGTTCGCAAAAGTCAAACTCAAGATTATGATCATCAAGGGCTTCAACAAGGCTCATATTTTTAGGGCTCTAAGTCCCTTCTCGTTAATGTGATCGAGTCTTTGGTGCCATAACATTGTCTTCTCAGCTAGGAGCTTCATATCCAAAGCATTTGCACCCTTAGGTACCATCAAATGTTGAAACATCAGTCTTCTTCTTTGTTTGATCTGATGGTGAGGATAACTAATCCAAAGCCCTTTTCTTGGACTTCACAAAACAACTATTGCATTGAACCATGCATACATCCATCTTATACAAGGTGCCAATCTAAACAACCTTAGCATGCACCATTGAGCATCTTGTCATCTTGCATGAAAACAACTTGCACAACCATGTCACTCAGCTTGCTAACTGAAAGTAGGTTCCATACCAAACTACAGATATGTAGAACACCATCAAACCCCTTCACTCTACCATCAGGGAATCAAATCTTAACTCTTCCATTACCAACAACCTTCAAGTGAGAGTCATCACCTAGATACATCTTCTCACCATCAAACTCTTTATACTTCGAAAGCCAACCTCCATGAGAGGTCATGTGGAAAGAGGCACCTAAATCTATAAACCACACATCTTCCAATGCACATGTTGTCAAGGCTATAACAAAAGAATCTACTTCATCATGAGAGGATTCATCAAAGTTGGAGTCAAAGAAATCCTTTTTATCTTTCTTTTTATTCTCCTCCTTGCACTCTTTTGAAAATGACCAGATTTGTTATAGTTTCAACATTTTGCCTTTGAGTTTTTACCAGGAGACTTATATCTCCTTGGATACTTTGATTCACCATTCTTGTCCGTTTTCTTTCCTTTCTCTATCATTCTATCACGAGCAACCAAGACCTCCTTAGCCATCTCAAAATATTCCTTTGCATCTCTTTAGATAACAATAAACCAGTCACATCATCCATCTCGAAAGTGGTTGTTGTGCTTCCAATGACCATCACAAGGTGATCCCATGAGTCTCACAAAGTGTAGTATTGAAAATTACATACACCTTTGTAATTTGACCTACGTCTTTTGTAACCAATTTTGTGTCGATTCCCCTAGCACCTAAGCAGGCTCACTTTAGCCCTTGCATCAGCCTTTTCTCTCTTAGGATGCTCGATACCCCCATTTCTGGCAGCTCCCTCATGGTGTTGGTCACATTAGTCGTGTGTCTCCCTTGTCTCCTACCATTTTTTAGCATGATTCATTTGGACGCTAGCGCATCGTGCATTTGTCTTGCAAAATCTCAAGGTATGAATGTCAGTTCTAAGCATGTCTATCCACTTGTCACTTGTGCATGTCGGTGGAAACAGCCCCCAATCTTTCAAATGGCTCGCTAGTCCTCTTTTCCCTCCTCTTCTCTCTTTTAAATCCATCCTTTCTCTTCTTTCAAGCTCTCTAGTTCCTCCATACAATCTCTTTGGTTCTTTGGGCTCTCATGGCTTTCTCTTGGTCTCTCTCTCTCTCTCGCTTGCTACAACAATCTCTAGTTTGCTACAACATTCTCAAGCTCTCATAGTATTCTTTTGCAACTCTCTTGGCTTTCTCAAGCATCTTTGGTTGCATTAGAGAAGATTTATTTGGCTGGAGGCTTCATATCATGGACTGGTTGTGAGATTATCTTCTTCTTTTCTTTTGTAGCTTTCATTCCATTTATATAATCGTTTTACCTTCTTTTATATACATTTATTGCATTTAAATTAATCTAGAACACATATCTATTACATTGTACGAACTCTGCAATTTGTTTGTACATAACACTAGCACGTCACACTATTGTTCATAATTCGCACGTGCCCTTGTGTAGAGAGCTACCAAAGGACGTACAAAGACATACTACATTTTGAGTGGAGAGGTCAGTTAGTGAATCTTTGAGAGGTTGTTATCCGCCTGTTTAAGATGTTCATTTTTTCCCCTCTACATTTTGGTGAACTGGACGTGAACACTTCATCTATATTATTTTTAAATCATTCTTTATCATTTCTTCAAGCATTTAGCATTCCCCCGCCCCCCTCAATTAAAAAAAAAGGATAATTCTAAATCTTTCCCCTTCTTCCAAAAAAAAAATCAGGGCGCTGCCCAGAACCCCATTTAATGGTTGGTCAGCGTTCAGCCGACTTGTTTATGTATTATCTCTTAAGTCTAATTTTATTAATTTCAAAATCCATATGTTATCTTCTTTTATTAACTTAGTTTCTAGCTTTATTCAAAGTGCTAATGATGTTCCTTTTTATGCTTGTGATGGTGACTTATCTCTAGCTATGTCACTCTATTCCTTTGATCCCTCTCATAATATATCTTCTGTTTCAAAGGATATTTTGTTACAAGATGATGAAATCATTGACGTCTTTCTTAATGTTAGTCTACCATCTCTTCATTCTAGTGCTCTCTTTTCTAGAGATGATGCATTAGTGAATGATGAGTCTCGACTCATATCTAATTTTACAAAGGACGATGTTGAGCAAATTCCTTCATCTAAATCTTCTACATATCATAATGAGTCTGTGAATGTCATTTATGTCTCTGTCGGCCGTAAAAGACCTAAGAGACCAATTAATCATGTGACTACAACTAGTCATTCTCCAAAGAAGATAACATATTTTCATGGTGTTCCTTATGAAAATGACTCATCGAATCTTTTTACAAGATATGCACAGTCTAAGGTTACTTCTTATAGAATGGTAGACCATACTTATAATACTCGAAGAAATAAGCAACATCTTGATCATCCAAAACCTTCTTTACCACCTTCTCAACCAAATATTCCTCAAGCACCTAAGCCTTTAGCTAAACAATCTAGTGATTATGATCTTATTGAGAAACTTCATGTTACTCACACTAAGATCTCACTTTGGGATTTGCTTTAGACTACTCCATTTTATTGAGGTATGCTACAGGAAGCTCTGCAAAAGATCTTATTGGCTTCTTCTGCTAGGCCAGCAGATGTAAATACGTTGTTGGATCATATTCATGCAGACTCACCAAATATTACATTCTATCCACATGAACTCCCGCCTCGAGAAGTAAGAAATCAAGTAGATCCATAAATGATAATCGTTTATGTTAACGGTGTCGGTATTAGACAGACTCTCATTGATACTAGTTCAACACTCAATGTTTGTAGTCTTGACCTATTTCCCAAAATCAAAGTGGATTCTAAGTCTCTTGCTGCATCTTCTATGTTCATCCGTGGTTTTGATAATACTGGTAAACCGCTTTGGGTGTTGTTATTTTTCCTATAAAGGTTGGACCGGTTACTATTCCAACCTTGGTGCATGTTATGCCAAGACCTTTATCATACAATCTTCTCTTGGGTATACCTTGGATTCATGCTTTAGGAGTAGATAGTTCTACCCTTCATGGTTCTATTAAGTTTGTTGCTAACAATCAGGTAGTTATAATCAAGGTTGATCCTGAAGCTATACACTTATGTCAAATCATAGCAACTGGTCATGCCTCAGTTACACCTACCTTTCAAAACTATATTCTATCTTTATCTTCTAATATGCTGACAACTATTCCCATGGACCCTTTTAAAGAGGAAACCCATAAGAAGGTTGTCCCTAAAGAAGATCCTCCTAAAATAGAAAGTCCTAAGTCTAATTCTCCTTCTCAATCAAATACATTTCTTGGTGATGATTGGGGCTCCTTAGACTTTACTAGCTCCTTCATTATAGAATATAAAGTCAACCCTGTCCACCTTAATATTCCAAAAGTATCATTCACACCCGCTACCAAAGATGATTATTCTTCTATATTGTAGGATCATGTGAACACCATTGGCTATACTATTAAAGGTAATCCTCCCCCTTTGGAGGAGTTGCAATCACATTATGGTATAGGGTTCAATATTGCTTCCAAGTATGGATAAAAAGGAGATGGTATTGGGTGCATGGGTCAAGGAGTTAAGGTCCCTTTGGAATCAAAATTACACTCTTTTATAGTGGGTTTAGGTTACAAAGATTATCCTTTGTCTTCATCCCCTTCATTCTCTAATGTTCCTACGTCTTCTTCTTCTTCCCAAGAGAAAGGGAATTGTTCCTTCATCTTCTTCTTCTTCCCAAGAGAAAGGGAATGTTCCTATGTCTTCTTCTTCTTCCCAAGAGAAAGGGTTGCTTCCTACTCCTCATCCTTTTTCTGATCAAAAACTTATTTTGTTGCAGCTTAAAGCTCGCTTGATTGCTCTTCCTCCTCCTACACATAATAAGTTTCCTAAGAATGATTATTTATGTGCATACCATCAAGTGCTTTCTGGCCATTCCACTAGTGAATATAAGGCCTTGAATGACAAGATTCAACAACTTGATCAATTAGGTGTCATCAATCTTTCATGTATTGATATGCCTCCTTGTTCTTTGCATAGAAAGTGACATTGAGATGTATCTCTATCTCTCTCTATCATATTTCAACCTTCTTTGTATTCTTATCATGTCTCTATCTCTCACCCGTCATGGTGACTATCTATCTCTCACCTGCCATGGCGACTATCCTTTTATCGCTTTTTCATGTTTTCCTAGGTGGGGGTCAAACCACTTGATCTTTTTCTTTAACATTTTATTTGCCTAGATGGGGGCCAAACCATTTGATCTATCGCTTATGCTCACCTTTGTAGGGGCCAATCTACAACTTACCAAATCTATCCCTAATCACCCAATCACATGGCTATCTAGCGTACCGCTACCCATGCCAATAAATCTATCTTTGATCACCCAATTGTGTGGCTATCTAACATGTCGCTACCCATGCTGGCAAAATCTATCTCATCGCCCTATCGTATGGCTATCTAGCATAGTGCACTTTTCTATCCATATCGACGTATCTCATATCACAACGATAGCTTATCTTGTATCTTTCATAACAAAAGGCTTTCCTCCAAACCAAGGGTCATTTCTATTACGATGTCTTATCTATCATTTATCTCTATCCTTTATCTTATTATCCGACATGTTAGTCTGCAGCTAGCGTGTTTATGATGTATTGAGTAAATCTATTCCAAATCTCAGCTCCATCTCAATGGGGGCAATCTTGTCTGATCAAGGATTTATCTACCTCCCTATCGCGACTATCTTCTTTATCTTATCTTTTGGTAGTGGCCTTACTTCAGAGTGAGGTTGGTGCTACCTATCTTTGATCATCCCGCATAACACAACTTGCTAGATCTATCTTTTTTATCATCATCATAACCACTAGTGATGCATCAAGCTAGTGTTTGGGTCATGTACTATCTCTTCAATATTGATTGCTTCTCTGACTTCTGGGTGCATTCTTCCTTGAATTAATCAATCCTTACTTTCTTCTCTTCATTTTAGAATTCCTCTATTTGTTATTTCTTGGGGATGACGCATGGTACTGAGACAACATTTTACATTGAGGTATCTTTCACTTTGTTGACTCAAGGTCATAGTTTCTTTGTTGTGTTCTTTCATTTGTGTGTGCTATCTTTTTCTTTATCATCTTCTAACCCTATTGTCTTGGAATTTTTCTCTAACCCTGTTCTCTCATGTAGGTTTTTCTATCTAATGCATATGTTTTGTAGGTCTTCAACTTGGGGGCCTGCTTCCTTGGCTTGGAGATATATTTGTCTCCTCTATAGTATCCTTTTGGTATCATGATGTTATTTCTTGTTCAATATATTTCCTTTAGCATGCATATTCATGTTCATTCATAAGCCCGCTAAAGTGGGGGCAACATGTAGTGTCAAAAATTACATACCCCTTTGTAATTTGACCTACATCTTTTGTAACCACTTTGGTGTCCATTCCCTTAGCACCTGAGTAGGTTCACTTTAGCCCTTTCATCAGCCTTGTCCCTCTCAGGATGCTCAAGACCCCCCTTTTCAGCAGCTCTCTCGTGGTGTTAGTCTTGTTAGTCGTGTGTCTCCCTTGTCTCCTACCATTTTTTAATGTGATTCATTTGGACACTAGTGCACCGCTCAAACATCCATGCACCACACATTCGTCTTGCAAAATATCAACGTTTGAATGTCAGTTCTGACCGTGCCTTTCCACTTATCACTTGCGCATGTCGGTGGAAACGACCCCCAATCTTTCAAACGGCTCGCCAATCCTCTTTTCCCTCCTCTTCTCTCTTTTAAATCCATCTTTTCTCTTCTTCCAAGCTCTCTAGTTCCTCCATACAATCTCTCTAGTTCTATGGGTTCTCATAGCTCTCTCTTACTCTCTCTCTCGCTTTCTACAACAATTTCTAGTTTTCTATAACACTCTCAAGCTCTCACTATATTCTTTTGCAACTCTCTCGGCTCTCTCAAGCCTCTTTGGTTGCATTAGAGAATATTTATTTGGTTGGAGGCTTCATATCATAGATTGGTTGTGAGATTATCTTCTTCTTTTCCTTTGTGGCTTTCATTCCATTTATAGAATTTTTTTACCTTCTTTTATATACATTTATCGCATTTAAATTAATCTAGAACACATATCTATTACATTGTACCCTTTTGTGCGAACTTTGCATTCTATATGTACAGGACACTAGTGCGTCGCTCTATTGTCCATAATCCACACACATCCTTGTGTAGAGAGATGTAAGAGGGCATATAGAGACATACTGCATCTTGAGTGAAGAGGTCGGTTAGTGAATCTTCAAGAGGTTATTATCTGCCTGTCGAATAGGTTCATTTTTCCCCCTCCACACAAAGAACATAGCAAAAGAATACATTTATCTTGATCATCAATCTTGTCACCGACATAATTTAGTGTAGCAACCAATATGTTGAATGCATTCATGTGATCTACAATGGATCCTCCTTCCTCCATCGTTAGAGAATGTAACTTATTTCTCAAGAATAACTTATTTACCAAGGATTTTTATTGATAAATATCACCAAGCTTTTTCCAAAGTGCAGCTACAATCTTCTCATGGACATTTAGGAGCACCAAATCAACTAGATAGAGTCTTATCAAACCCTTGGCTTTTCGATCCGTTTTATCCCATTCATCTTATGATGTATTTTGAGGTTTCATTGAAGATACTACAACCCATAGATCTCTATCCACAAGCATGTCCTCCATTTTGAGTTTCTACAACTCACAATTGTTGCCATTGAATTTATCCATCTTTATTTATTTGGAGTGCTTGCCATATCAAAGTTGCAACACAGTTATAAAATCTCTCTATAAAACTCTCACTAAGACTAGACCACTTGACACAAAAAACTCATCAATCCAACAATAATAGAAAAGTTGGTCATGCTTTGATACTAATTGAAAGGAAGCTAAAGTGTGGAATAATGCTTCCAAATGATAATTTTTATAGGAGAGATGATGCAAAAAAATTCTTACAAACTCTTAAACTATTGCAGATTAGATAAAACCATATAAAATAAAATTTAAACAAATAAAATCAGCAATACCAACAATTACAATATAAGCCTAGAGCCAATGCTCTTCAGGAATAAATACAATAGTAGAGAATTCTAAAAAATATTTTGCACTTAAAAGCTTCTTAGAAGATATCCAACCTATCATACAAAATACACTGAGAAGCCACATATTTATAGAACTCAACACAAGCAAAAAGTGCCCATGGTTTCCAAAACCAACTCCAACGCCAAAGAGGTATGTGGTGTCAAAAACAACAATTTGTTAAACACATGACACGTTGCATGTAGCAACTTCCAATGCAGCAACACATTACTCATCTATAATGGTCACATTGCCATATGCAACACCTACCTCACACCACTTGTCAAAACTAAACTCCACCACAAATATTAATTACTAAAAAATAATTCTCCATGACTCTTCCACCAAACTAGTAATTGACATAGTAATTAAAAGAAATTGTCGTTATCTCAACAAACTATGACACTAGTCCCCTAAACTTTATGACTTCCAAAGTGGGTGAAAATAAAATAAATAATAAAATATGCATGTTTGGACTCTAAGGTTGAGACACCTTAATCCTAGCAATCTCTTCAATAATTATAGTGGTGACAGCACCATGCCACCACTTATACTTGCACTCAAAGGTAGTAAGCTCCTTAGGTCAAGATCCCTATTAGACTTAGACCTATGTCTCAAGGATTTGTATTACGAGAGAAATTCACCATTATTAATTAGATTTAATGAGTTAACCATCAAAACTCAAATCTAATTAACTAACTCTATAAACACAATAAGAATTAATGCAAAAATAAAAAATAAAGAATAAATTAATCAAGTCAAACACAATCCATCATTGACTAGATAGAAGCTCCTATTTCTTTTCTCTTCGTTGTGGAATGTTGGCTCTCAGAGTCACACTTGAAAACCTACAAAATGATAGCACAAGAATTCGAAGATAGTGGTTGATAAAAATAAGAAAATGATCTTGAATTTATAGAAATTGGAAGTAAAATTGAATGGTTAAGATTGATATGCAAACTGAATAGATCAATGGTTAAGATTAGTAAAGAGAAAATAGATTGAAAATTAAACTGAAGTGAGTTGAATGGATGAACTTTTTCAAAAAGTTATTGAGAGTTAGAAGGGTGATTGAGGAAGTTAACTGAGTTAATTAGTGAGTTAATTGAATTAATTAATTAGTTAGAAAAGGTGATTGACAATTGAACTCATTAGTGAGTGTTAGAAATTAGCATGTGCTATAGGAATTACTATGAAAAGCATTTAAATTAAATTTGGATTTAAAATTAATTTTTGAAAATATCCAAAATCATGCACATGAAATGAATTTAGTTGGAACTTTGAATTTTTGAACGAAGAGAAAATTTAAATTAAATAAATTTGAGAAATTTCTTTAGTTTGGAAGACATAGTCGGTTAATTAAACAATTTAAAGAAATTATTTAATTAGGGGAAAATGGAAATTGAATTTAATTAAATAATAAGGAATATTTAATTAAAGTAAATAAATCATTATTAATTAGATGATTAAGATAGAAATAGATGATTAAAAATAATGAAATGTGATGACTGAATTGATTTAGAAGAATAAAGTTAGATTATTAAATAATTATTTAATTAATAAAGACAAATAATTAGTTTGTTAGTCATGAGACATTTTTAGGTGTCTACATGATTTGTTCTTGATGACCTTACCTATGTATCCCTCCAAGGGAAGTCAGAGACTTCATATTTCACCCTCGAAAGTTAGAGAGAGTTCATTTTCTCCTCTCATGTGATATCTTTGATCCCTCTTTAAGTAATGACTATTTATTAAAATTAGTCCAATCATAATATAATGATAACTAATTGCCATCAAGTAGTGTATGAACATACACATTGCTTAAACATCATATCCTTCCATAATTTCCCAACTCCATAGAGAGTGACCCAAGTGCACATCACAAGATGATCGGCACATACATATTACCTATACATAGTGAAGAGCTCTAGCATATGTCATATATATACATCAAGACTAGCTCTAAGATACATCACACATACTTAGTGACTAGCTCTATTGTGTATCATATACATAGGGAATAACATTTACACAATGATAAATTGACACATCCATAATGGCTAACTATAAATTGCCCATAGTGCATCCCATTTAAAATACATTGTCAGTGCATTGCATATTACATAATGGGTCACACTCCTTTCCTTGGTCTTCTACACCAACAAGCAAGTGGGAACAAGATTCAACAGATCCACACCGAGTGTCCATCCTCATCCTAATAAGGTTAAGTATGGCATTTTCACATCAAGATATGCCCAACATTATACTAAGGTTGGTCCAATTATTACCTACCTATTCTTCATTATAAATTCTCTTCCTTATAGTCCATCAAATGGCTAAGAAATAAGGACATCCATTGTTGGCATGCAACTAGACCTCCAACCCACATGCTCCTAGTAGAGTTTGTCAAATATTGTAGATCAAAATGGGTTATCCCTAACTTACAAATGGCACTATCCATCTGCTAACTAGGTGGTATAGTTGATAGTCTACCAACATAGTATGCTCCTTGACTTTAGTCAATCTCAAGTGGGTAAGTATATCTTAAGTAGGTCATATGATTTATCCTTCAGTGATCACCTCAAATAGAGAGGACTAGTTTATGTTAGAGGAATACAATCCTCTACTTATGCCCTTAGAGGGTCCTAACTCCATTTGTTGTCACAAAAGTCAATGCACACTATGGGTCACATTCCTTTCCCCAATATTTTGCACCAATGAGAAAGTGAGAACAAGATTTGATAGATTTCATCCTACACTAACTCTCTATACTCATCCTAAAAAGGTCAAGTATGACATTTCCACATCAAGATATAAACAAAATTAAAATATGAGGTTGCTCCAACTATTACCTACTGATTCTTCACTAGAAAGTCTCTTCCTTATAGTTCGTCAAATGGCTAAGCAATGAGCACATCCATCATCGACATGTAATTAACCCCCAAATCCACATGCTCCTGGAAAAATCCATCTAATATCGTAGATCAAAATAGAATATGTTTGACTTGCATGCAACTGGTAATATCCATCTACTAACTAGGTGGTACAACTAACAGTTTATTGGCGTAGTACACTTTGTGACTATAGTCAATCTAAAGTGGATAAATTGATCTTAAGCAGGTCATAGGATTTATCCTTTGGTGATCACGTTGGATAGAGAGAACTAGTCTATGAGTTAGAAGAATACAATACTCTACTGATGCCCTCTTAGGGTCCTAACTTCATTTGTTGTCATAAAAGTTAGTGCATGCACCTTGTTTGGTGTTATAATTGGAAGAGAGAATCCTAATTTTAAACAAGTAGGTCATAGTTGACTGATCTAGGAGTATATATACAAAGTCTTATAGGTCTTGATTAATGTCACAAACACATAAAAATCACTCGGATCCAACACAAGATGCAATCTACTCAATAGATGAACAAAAACTTAAAATAAGTTAGGCATCCCATTCACATCACTCAACTCGTTATTCAAAGCACATTATGTATAAATATAAGTTATCATATTTCCTTGACACATTCTTAACTATCTAAAACCCATCTCAACTTCATCTGAAACATACTAAAGAGAGAAGTTCAATCCAATTAGGAATAATCGCATCACTTAGAAGTTATCCCCTTAGATATAAGGTTTATCCATTCAAAAAATAATTCATAAAATACATTAATGACCCATTTTTAGTACTCATTTTGATGACCCATTTTGAAGACTCATTTTTATGAGTCATCGTTAGTACATTTTTTTTTAACCCATTTTTATGGGCCATTTTTATTACCTAAATTAAGTATACATTTTGTTGACCCATTTTTATTTCTTGTTTTGATGATCTATTTTTAATACCCATTTTGAATATCCAGTTTTATGACCCATTTTTTGTACCCATTTTGATGAACCATTTTGATAATTTATTTTTGTAGCCCATTTGAGTACCCGTTTTTAGTAACCCATTTTTATCACCCGTTTTTAGTACTCACTTTTAGGGTACATTTTTTATGACTCATGTTTAGTACTCATTTTTAGTACCCATTTTATGTTGAGAGACATCTATAATGACATACAAATATCTGTAAACAAAAAATTGGTTTTGAATAAATTTGACGTGTAGATGATAGGTAAATGCATGTATGTTTCAGTTTTTGTATAAGTACTTTGAATAAAATAGAATCATTGCCACTTGTCTCTAAGTATATGAAATTGTTATATATTTAATGAGAGTGAAAGAGTGTAGGCATTATTAACATGCAAGACAATTATGTGATTTCTCTCAGTATTATTTTACATATATTTTTTTTAGAATATAGATATACTAGTTTTTAATCCATCTTGATAACCCATTTTTATGACCTATTGTTATGCCCTATTTTTAGTACCCATTTTTATGACCCATTTCGATTACCTATTTTTAGTACTCACTTTCGGTACCCATTGTTATGACCTATTTTTATGCCTCACTTTGAACACCCATTTTTATGACCATTTTTAGGATCCATATTTAGTACCTATTTTGATGACCTATTTTTAGTACTCATCTTTATGGTCTATATTGATGACCAATTTTGATGACCCATTTTTAGTATCTAATTTTATGACTTAGTTTGAGTATCCATTTTGAGAATCCATTTTTATGACCCATTATATGACATCTTTTTATGACTTGTTATTATGAACCATTTTGATTACTCATTTTTATGACCTATTTTGATTAACCATTTTGATAACCCATTTTAATGACCCATTTTTACTATCCATTTTAATGACCAATTTTTAGCACCCATTTTTAGTGTCTATTTTTTATGACCCATTTTAAGTACTCATTTTTATGATCTATTTTGAGTACCTATTTTTACGATTCATTTTTATAACTGACTTTGATGACCTATTTTAGTGACCCATTTTGTTGACTCATTTTTATAACCCATTTTGTTGCCTCATTTTTATGACCTATTTTGAGTACCCATTTTAATGACCTATTTTGAGTACACATTTTTATTACCCAATTTGAGTACACATTTTGATGACCCGGTTTGAGTATCCATTTTTAGTATTTATATTGATGACCCTTTTTTATGACCCATTTTTATAAGTCATTTTGATGGCCCATTTTTAGTACCCATTTTTATGGCCAAATTTTAGAACCCCTTTTGGTGACCCATTTTTATGACTTATTTAGATAGCCCATTTTGAGTACCCATTTTTAGTACTCGTTTTTATGATCTATTTTAAGTACTCATTTTGATGACCCATTGAATACCAATTTTGATGACTCATTTTGAGTGCCTATTTTTATGACTCATTTTGAGTACCCTTTTTTATAACCTATTTTTATGGCTCATTTTGATGACCTATTTTAATGGCCCATTTTTAATACCTATTTTGATGACCCATTTTTAGTACCCGCTTTTATGACCCATTTTTTGTTCTCACTTTTATGACTCATATTCAGTACCCATTTTTATGACCCATTGAGTACCAATTTTTACAACCCATTTTTAGCAACCATTTTTACAACCTATTTTGATAACCCATTTTTAGTATCCATTTTGATGGTCTATTTTTATGACCTATTTTAAAAACCCATTGACTACCAAATTTTACATTTTTATACCCATTTTTATGACATATTTGTATTACTTATAATTAGGTCATTAAAATGGATCATCAAAAATGGGTAGTCAAAATAGTTCATCAAAATAGTAATTAAAAATATTATTAAAATGGATCATAAAAATGGGTAATCAAAATAGGTCCTTAAAATGGATCATAACAATGAGTATTAAAAATGGGTCATAAAATTGGATACTAGAAATGGGTCATCAAAATTGATACTCAAAATCAGTCATTAAAATAGGTTATCAAAATGGTTCATTAAAATAGGTATCCATTTTTTGACCAATTGTGATGATCCGTTTTTATGACCCATTTTGAGCACCTATTTTTATAACTTATTTTAATGATCCATTTTGATAACTCATTTTGATGACCTATTTTCAATACCCATTTTTATGACCCTCTTTAGTATCCATATTTATGACCCATTTTGGAAACCCATTTTTATGATCAATTTTGAGTATCCATTTTATAACCCATTTTGAGTACACATTTTTATGACTCATTTTGTTTACTCATTTTGAGTATCTATTTTAATGACCTATTTTTGTGACCCATTTTATGACCTAATTTGATGACTCATTTTAATGACCCATTTTTAGTATCTATTTTTATGACCCATTTTAAGCATCCATTTTTAGTACCATTTTAATGATCAATTTTAAGTACTCATTTTTATATTTTGAGTATCCATTTTTATAATCTATTCTTAGTACTCAAAATGAGTCATAAAAATGGCTACTCAAATCATTAAAAATGGGTCATAAAAATGTGTACTCAAAATGGGTGATAAAAATAGATAATCAAAATGGGTACTAAATATGGGTGATCAAAATGAGTTATAAAAATGGGTACTCAAAATGGATCATAAAAATAGATATTAAAAACAAGTACTAGAAATGGGTCATCAAAATGAGTATTAAAAATGGTGATAAAAATGAGTCAGAAAAATAGGTCAAAAAAATAGGTAATCAAAATGGGTCATCAAAATGAGTCATAAAATTAGATCATAAAAAATGTACTAGAAATGGGTCATCAAAATGGGTACTAAAAATCGATATTAAAAATATGTACTTAAAATGGATCATTAAAATAGATAATAAAAATGTGTCAAAAAAAAACTCAAAATAGGTCATAAAATGGGTACTATAAATAGGTCATTAAAATGAGTGTTAAAAATGGGTTATGAAAATGGGTCATAAAAATGGACCATAAAAATTGGTTATAAAAATGGGTACCCAAAATGGGTCATTAAAATGGGTTATTAAAAAGGAGCATAAAAATAAATACTCAAAATGAGTTATAAAAAAGAGTCACAAAAAGAGGTATTTAAAATGAGTGATAAAAATAAATATTCAAAATGGGTCTTCAAAATATGCTATCAATATGAATCATCAAAATTGGTTATAAAAATGATATACAAAATGGGTATTCGAAATAGGTCATCTAAATGTATATTTAAAATAGGTTATCAAAATGGGTACTCAATATGGGTGTTAAAAATGGGTGTTAAAAAATGATAATAAAAATGGGTTATTAAAATAGGTCATCAAAATGGGTATTAAAAATGGGTCATCAAAATGGGTAATAAAAATGTGTTATAAAAATAGGTCATAAAAATGGGTCATAAAAATTGGTCATAAAAATTGGTACTCAAAATGGTTTATCAAAATAGGTAATCAAAATGGATTATAACATGGGTACTAAAAATAGATCATAAAAATGGGTACTCAAAATAGGTCATAAAAATGGGTACTTAAAATTGGTTATAAAAATAGGTACTAAAAATGGGCCTTCAAAATGCGTACTCAAAATGGGTTATAAAATAAGTCATCAAAATGGGCAATAAAATAAGTCATCAAAATGGATTATCAAATTCTATCATCAAAATGGGTACACAGAATGGGTCATAAAAATGGGTTCACGAAATGGGTCGTAAAAAATGGTGCTCAAAATAGGTCATCAAAATGGATACTCAAAATGAGTTAGAAAAATTAATACTCAAAATAAGTCATCAAAATGAGTACTAAAAATGGGTCATTAAAATAGATCCATAAAAATGGATAATAAAAATGGGTCATCAAAATGGGTACTCAAAATAGATAATCAAAATGGTAATAAAAATGGGTCCTCAAAATAGGTCACCAAAATGGGTCATAAAAATAGATCATCAAAATGGGTATAAAAAATGGGTCATTAAAATGAATACTAAAAATGGGTATTAAAAGTGAATCATCAAAATAATTATTAAAAATAGGTCATCAAAATGGTCCATTAAAATGGGTATTCAAAATGGGTCATAAAAATGAATATTAAAAATAGGTACTAAAAATGAGTCATAAAACTATGTCATCAAAATAGGTCATCGAAATGGATATAAAATATAGGTCATAAAAATGGGTACCAAAAAATACATCAAAATAGATTTTATCAAAATGGGTACTCAAAATAGATCTTAAAAATAGGTCATAAAAATGGGTTCTAAAAATGGATCATCAAAATGAGAACTCAAAATGGGTGATAGAATTGGATCATAAAAATGTGTCATAAAAATAGGTCATCAAAATGAGTACTAAAAATGGGTCATCAAAATCGGTGCTAAAAATGAGTAATCAAAATGAGTACTAAAAATGAGTCGTCAAAATGGATACTAAAAATGGGTCATCAAAATGGGTACTAAAAATAGGTCATAAAAATGAGTACTCAAAATAGGTAATAAAAATGGATACTAAAATGGGTCATAAAAATGGATCATCAAAATGAGTCATAAAAATGAGTACGAAAAATGAGTACTAAAAAAAGGGTCATCAAAATGGGTCTGGATAATCAAAAATACATCAAAATAGATTATCAAAATGGGTACTAAAAAGGGGTATTAAAAATGGGTACTCAAAATAGATTTTAAAAATAGGTCATAAAAATGGGTTCTAAAAATGGATCATCAAAATGAGAACTCAAAATGGGTAATAGAATTGGATCATAAAAATGCGTCATCAAAATAGGTCATCAAAATGGGTACTAAAAATGGGTCATCAAAATCGGTGCTAAAAATGAGTCATCAAAATGAGTACTAAAAATGAGTCGTCAAAATGGATACTTAAAATGGGTCATCAAAATGGGTACTAAAAATAGGTCATCAAAATGAGTACTCAAAATAGGTAATAAAAATAGATACTAAAAATAGGTCATAAAAATGGATCATCAAAATGAGTACGAAAAATGAGTACTAAAAAAAGAGTCATCAAAATGGGTCATCAAAATAGGTCATCAAAATAGATCATCAAAATATGTCATCAAAATGGATCATCAAATATCACTTTTCATGCATTCCATTGATGCTATCCATTTTGATGATGCATTTTTAAACCCTAAACTCTCTACTTATGCCCTTGTAGGCTCCTAACTCCACCTGTTTTCATAACAACACTATAACTAGAAGAGGGATTCCTAATTCAAAACAAGTAAATCACAATTGATTGATCTTGGAGTATATACATGAAGTCCTGTAGGTCTTGATTAATTTCACAAATACATAAAAAGCACTTGGATCCAACACAAGATGCTATCTACTCAATATATGAACAAAAACCAACTATAAATTAGAAAACACATTCACATCATTCAACTCGCTATTCAAAAGTATATTAGGTATAAATATAAGTTATCATATTTCTTTAACACATTCATAACCATCTAAAACCCATCTCGACCTCACTTAAAGCCTACTGAAGAGAGCAGTTTGATCAAATTAAGAACAACCCCACCACTTGGAGGTTATCCCCCTAGACATAAGGTTTGTCCATTTAAACAATAATTCATAAAATACATTCATTCCAATAATAAGAAGATCATTTAAATAGGGCATTTCAAAAATGAAATCAACATTAGGTAGAATAAATATTCATTCTAATCGTAAAGCATAAAATATGTCCATTCCAATAATAAGACAAAATATATCTTATTCCAACAATAGAGCTTAAAAGGTAGCTTATTCCAACAATAACAAATAAAGTTTATCTATTCAAACAATATTCATAAAATATATTCATTTGACAATAGAATCATCAAGTGTGTCCATTTCAACAATAAGGTGTAAAATGTATGATTTTCAACAATAAGTTATTAAATATATCCATATCAACAATAAGAACATAAGTCATAAAATATATTCATTACAACACTAAGACATAAAATATACTATTCTCAACAATAAATCTACACTGAGTAAATATCCATTCTAATTATAAAACTTAAAAAATTATCTATTCCAACAATAAAAGAATGTTTATCCATTCAAACAATAATTCATAAAATATATTCATTTTGACCATAAATCATAAATGTATCCATTTCAACATGGTGTAAAATGTGTGATTGAAATAATGTCATAAAATGCATATCTATTGTAATAATAGGTCAAATTATTTCATTCCAACAATAGGCCATAAAATGCATCAATATCAACAATAAGACATAAGTTATAAAATATATTCATTACAGTATTAAGACGTAAAATATATTATTCTTAACAATAAATCAACACCAAATAGAATAAATAATCTTTCAAATGATAAAGAGTAAAATATATCCAACTTTATGACATAAAAGACAGATTCTTATTCTGAGAATAAAACATAAAAGATATCTTATTCCAATAATAAGACATAAAGTTTATCCATTCAAACAATAATTCATAAAATATATTCAATCAACAATGAATCATAAAATGTACCCATTTCAACAATAAGGTGTAAAATATATGATTTATATCAATAAGTCATAAAATGTACATCTATTGCATTAATACGTCAAACAATTTCATTTCAATAAAATGCATTCATATCAACAATAAGACATAAGCCATGAAATATATTCATCACAATATTAAGACGTAAAATATACTATTCTCAATTTCAACAATAAAAACAATGTCATAAGATAAATATTATAAAAAAATGATGGCTAAAATACTAAAAAAAAAAAAAAAAAATTCTCAAAGAAAACTTTCATAGACTTTCTTATTATGCATAGAAGATTAAATCATACAAATATAAAGATCTAGAGGATACTTAATGCACACTATGTGACTAAAATTGCTTACAAGAAAAAGAATTAAATTCTCATTCAAGAGGAGTTAGAAAAGAAACATCAATAAAAATAATTTCACAAAATTTCAATTTGAAATTCAAATACATTTCATTAATTACTTTTAAATACTATTTTTTTTTAAGACCTATTTTGCTTAATTTTGTAAAAAGTAACTTTTTATTAATATAAAACTCGACTCTCCCTTCAATTAAAAAAAACTGAAACTATTTACTAAAATAAATTACTTTAAAAAATAGCCTAACACAAATTACATTTCAAAATTATTTCAAATTACTTAGAGAGTAAATTCTTGTGTTGATAATTTTAACAAATATTTATTATTTTTGAAAATAAAGTAAACTAATTCTATTTTAAATATTACAATCAACTTTTAAAACAAAAAATAAATAGTTTACTATGAACAAGTTTTAAGATTTATAAAAGAAAAATTTAAAATTTAAAATATATACTTCATTTATTTTTATGTTTTTGAAAGAACTACTTTAAAATAAGAGTTTTTAGCTAATTTAAAAAGTAATTGAGATTTATTTAAACTAGTAACTATATATGACTAACTCCAAATTTTAATTTTTAACTTTAATATTAAATTAGATCTATTAAATATTATTTAAGTAATAATTCATTTACTCTTCTTCTCTTCTTCTCTCACATATTTATATATTAAATTATTATTGAATTTTATGGATGAGTTAGTTTGAATCAACTAGAAATCCAGGCCTATGTTCTGCTCCTTCTGGTGGTAAAGTTAGACTAGTGCCCATCAAGATCTTCTTGGTTCTCTATTGGTCCTTGCATAAGTGCAATCTAATTTTGTCAATCATGGTTGTTTATGTTAGTCTCAAAACTGCACAATTATTATCTTGAATGAGAATGGAGGGCCCATTCTTAAACTGTATTAGACTCTTAAACATAGCCTCGCTTGAAGCTGCACTCTAATAGTAGAAACCAATTATCTTTGTGGGCATATGCAACAGAGGGCTCTAGTTTAAGGAGGATTTTGTCTAGTTGCATTTGTAGTGCCATTCCCTCTCAATTCACATAGATGTAGACAAGTTCAGGGGTGATGTAGAGTAATCTAAAAACCTCGTAACTGGAGGAATAATTCTTATAGTTTGAACTCATAGAGGTTTTGATCTCAATTTTCCAGTCATGTATCCTAAGTATGCAACTTAAAGACAATCTTCAGTGTCCTTGTAAGATTCTTCAGTAGAGGAAATAGTGTTTGCAGAAGATAGGTGGAAAGTAGATACAAAGATGTTAGGGATGTTAGGGAGATAATGTAGAGCAATCAGAAAAGCTAGTAGGATGCTGACAATGGAGGAAACGACTATCTAATCCTTAGAATGCATCTAGACATCAATGTCCCTCGTACATTATAAGTACATTATAATGAATGATATATTCTAGAGGTTGGATAACTATTTCCGATAATGAACAACACTCTGCCCGTAATTGAGTATGAACAATCTACCGGAAAGAAAATCTACAAAAGGAATCTAGTTAGATAACATTGCTCGATTGCATGAACTAGTTAGACCATAGGATGTAAATAGATACAAATCCAAACAAGTACTTCCAAACAGCTGAAATTGAAATAAATAACTATTAGTTGGGGAGCAAAACGTTAATTTGTGATAACTCAGAGGGATTAATAAGAGTCAAAACTGACATGTGAAGATCCATCTCGATTATATGAAAGAAGAAAAGCAAACAAACTAGAGATTTGGAGTATTCAAATGAATGAAAACCTTGATACTGTAAATCCCCTTTATGTATAGGCAATGATACCCAGTCTTAAAATATGTAATGTTCCTACAATATGCACATGAACCATAATTGTTTTTAGCTAGTACCTATGTAAAATTTGATAGAATCAATTATAATTTTGTGCACTCACGAAATCTGAGTAATACATATCTACTCGAATAAATAATATCATCAAACTAAAAGCTCTCTACTTAATCTCAATCTATACAACTTTGAGCAATACATATGTACCGAGAGCATTGAACTTAAGCTCAGGTGCCCAATTAAAACTATGTTCTAAGTTAAGCAAGACTACGCCAATCAAAAGTACATCAATAAGAAAAGATAAAATAAACTACGCCAATCAAAAGTACATCAATAAGAAAAGATAAAATAAATATTTAATCAAAGCACCCATGTAGAACCTAGAGATTTTCAAAGATTCAGAGTGGAATAGTGTCGAGGGATTTGTAAGGGCTCTTTATTTTGAGAAAAAAATAAGAAATATTTAAAAATAACAATTATGATTGATTGATTGATGTTTTTTCATTCTGTGTAGTTCAATTTTGAGATTCTAGATTGTTTGATTTCATTTCAACATAATTCTGATTATTAAGATGATGTGTAATAATTACTATGTTTTGACAAGATAAATCTAATGATATATCTATGAAGAGTGTCCAGCGTCCTTCACAGATATGGGTTGCAGAAAACGACATATTGTTTGATCAAAATTTATAGCAAAGATATTGATTTTTGAGACCAACCAACTGGTCTATATGAGCTTTTTATGATAAGAAAAGAAATGAAAGACAATCAGAAATAAGGATTATGATTGGATGGTTGGCATTTTTATGATAAGTAAAGAAATAAAAGACAGCCCAATTTTGATTTTATGAACATTATTAAAAAAAAGTATTTCAATATAAATCTGATTACGAAGACAACATGTGATATAGTTATTGTATTTTGACAATAGAAATTTAATATCTATTAAACATTGTCAAGCGCCCTTCAAAGACGTAAGGTTTGCAAAAGACCATAGATTATTTGATCAAAATTTACAACAATTGTAGACCAACCAATTGGTTTGTAAAGACCAATCAACTGGTCTTATGACCTTTTTATGATCGGCATAGAAATAAAAGACAATCAGAAATAAGAATAGTGATTTGATGATTGATACTTATATTGATATATGTTCCATTCATTTCATTTCAATATAGATCTTCAAAAAGAAGACAATGTGTAATAGTTATTGTATTTTGATAAAAGAAATTCAATGAGATCCACTTAAAAGTGTTGATTTCGTTTTATCCATTCTTCATAATCAGTCCTCAGAAGAGATTCATATGCCCTTTGTAATAGGTTGTTCATATTTTGAAGTTCAAACCTTGTTATACAATCTATATCAGTTTGTAGACCCAATCAGAATTTTTATTTATGCTTTAACCTCTATGACCATTAAACTGAAAAAGATTTTGGTCACAAGAGTCATGCTTAACCAATCATCAACTTCCTTACTTCTATGACATACCCAGACTCATACAAAGATGATTGAGATTCTCTACCTAATATTGACAAAGAACACGCCAATTTGGTGAAGGGAAATCTCTTCTTTGAAAATTATCATATATTAGCTCCTGATTTCAAGGATAGTCCCATTATGTTATATGGACCAGCAATTTACCTAGATAGGATAATCTCCTTGTAGCATTTTGTATCCTTTGTTGATAGAATAAGTTCTTGTACTTTCAATCTACTAATCCCAAGTTTTTGTTAGATTTGATTTTAGGAACGTCTCTATAAATTCTATAATTTGATGAATAAGGGGAACATTATTCTAAGTTAATCACTCTTTAGCTGATAAGAGAGTGGGGTTTGAATTGTCCCATAATTATGAATAACGAGAACATTATTCTGAGAATAATAAGGATATGGTAAGATTGTCGCAGAGCATCTTGTAACCATTGTTAATAGTTATGCCCGTCAAGCTTGTTTTTACAGCTGTATATGTACTGGAAATATGAGATGATGCTCATTTGTGAAGGACACAATTGCAGACATGGTACATCTTTTCTACCAGAAGTCCCTCGTCAAAAATCCAAAGGAATACCTAAATTATAGCAGGCTAGGCCAGTTCATCTTAAGCTGATTAATCAACAAATCAAGAAGCCAAAGGGCATGGATTGGGGTAATTGTATCTTTCCGGTTATGGAATTTCAAGGTTAAACAAATAAAAACCTATTCTACAACCCATTCAAAATTTTAATTTTGAAGACTTTCTTTGAGGCTTCCAATGTAGATGGGGTATGATTGTGCATTATAGTTTTTCTGCTAGTGATTGAAATCCAGATTTAGTTGGAGTGTTTCATTATTTTTTCATTATTTTTTTAATAAGATAGTGACAGTCTATGATTGCATCTTGATTGAATTTTATGGAAGACAACACACTACAAGACTAAGTCAATCAAAAGTACATCAATAAATTTCCTGAATCAAACACAATGAATTAGGAAGGGTTGTCATGTTTTTGCAATGGAATACATGTAATGGAGTAATAATCAATCTGGGTATTTCTTACAATGTACTCTGGAAAACTATAGCATAAAAGGTTGGTATATTACTTACAAATACAACATAATTGATTGAAAAGGGAAAAGAAATATCCCTATTAATGGCATGCTCCTAATTGACATTATGTTCTTGCAGGGAAAGTAGGAAATAGCCGGTGGACAGCACAAGACATTAAGGTTCACAGAATATCTTCTCGAGCAGATCTGAACAACAGATGGGCAGACTATGCAAGACCAGGTGGATGGAATGGTGAGAACTTTCCCAATTAAAGAGAAGTGCAATTGATATTTCACAGTAATTGAATTTTATTGAAATCATAACTGGGCACAAAATTGTTTATTTATACTGTCCTAAAACTAAAGTCATCACTAGCAAGTTCATATCTAATTTTTGTAAACTGTAATCATTCATCTTAGCCTACTCAAAATTTCAATTACAGATAGTCGCTATTTGGGTTTGAAAATGTCTATATTTTACATAAACGATTTTAACAAGAACTAATCACTTTCTTTTAAGCATTTATGATCTGCTACATTATCCTGAACTTATGCCATGTGACCAATCGTACTCAATATGCATTCGTGGATCAGATGCTGACATGTTGGAGGTAGGAAATGGTAAGGTGAGCAGACAAGAATACCATTCACATTTATCTTTTATTCTTAATCTTTACAAGTTTTTGGATGCTCATATTTAAATTTACTTAGGAGCCATAACTAGAAAATACCATATTAGATGTGGACCGGGAAACATGGAGTTTTTTATGGTATAACTGAAAACAGATTGGTAAACAATTTTATCCACGCTGAAGAATTGAATCCTCACTCAAAATATGTTCTATTTCATTATCAATGGAAACACTATTATAATGATGATAAACAATTTGAAATCCATTTCCTCTTAAGCATGATTGCAGGCACCATTTCTGATTGGAAGTGATGTGAGATCTATGACTCCAGGGACAATAGAGATTCTTGGCAATGCAGTCAATCAAGGTAAGATGCTTTTTAATTTAGGCCCACTAGAATGGTGTGCATCTAGGTCTATATTCTAATTTAGGTGCTTCAAGGCTCACTGGACTAAATGGGTTGGAATTAATTTTGATATTTATGAAGTATTTCTAATTCTACAGTATCTCACCAACATTCACCACAATAAAATATATAAATGTCTCACTATTCACACCAAAGGAAGAAGATGGGAACTGACCTTTCAGATGTCAAATTCGCTTCCCATTGTCTTTACAATCATTAATTGTTGTCCATCTTTTTCATCAATTCTACCAAGAAAAAAGAGGGAGTGGGCAGAGAATAACCTGGTTGAATCTTCCACAACACAATTTTCACAAAGAAACAGTAAATCATAACCAATCTAATATCAAAACCAATACAACAACATTCATAAATCCATTCAAAAATTTAAACCAACAAAATCCATACCAGCAGATGTACGCAAAATTCGTACTAATGGAAGATGAACTGTACTGGAGGCCTAAAATAAAAGAATTTAAAAAATAATAGGGTAGAGAATAACCTCGTAGATTTACAATTTAATTAGAGAGTCAAAACTGACATATGAAGATCCATCTCGAAAAGAAGACAAGCTAGAGGTTTGAAGCATTCAAATAAGTGAAAACTGACAAAACCTTGATACTGTAAATCCCCTTTATGTATAGGCAATGATACCCAGTCTTAAAATATGTAATGTTCCTACAATATGATATGTAATGTTCCTACAATATGCACATGAATTATATATGTTTTGTTGGGGTTTTTCAATAATTATATGCTCCGTAATTACTAATTTTTGCTTTTCGGGATATTAATTTATTTTCTCTTCCCCATTAGCACCGAAGAAATGCTTTTGTGGGAGGCTAGTTACCAATGCATAGAATGAGTCTCTACAGTGTAAAAATTAAATTCCACAATTAGCCTTGAATTATATAGGCTCTAGCCTTGTAGAATTTTGCTCTACCTAGAACTATTGTCATAAGATGATACATAAAATTGAAGTTAAAACTCATATAGTAACTGATCTCATCTTCAAACTTATTTAATATTATGATCCTTTGATTCTAATGCCTGCTTATTTTAGAGGAATGCCCAGCAGATTCTATTTTTAGAAGATGTCTCTATTTATGCATCAATAGTGATCGATCCTATACTCATTCTACATATACAAATCGGGTACCCTGTAGTTACTGTTTCACTTGGTTGATCTCCTTAGATATAATTTAGGATGGATACTAAGTGTACTGCAATCCTTTGCTTGACTGTACTCTTTGTACTAGAGTCTGGAGTGGCCCTTTTATTTGGAGACTCTACAGTTGATCCCGGTAACAGTAATTACATTTCTACTAGTCCCCCATATGGAAACAAAGGTTTCTTTGACAGACCAATAGGCAGATTCTCTTTAAGGAAGAGTAATTGTGGATTTTATAGGCACCGGTTAATTATAAGAACATGTTTTGAAGTCTTTTATGCTACAACTTTTTTTCATATTGGTGGTGCCTAATAAATTCATATGAATGTTTTTAAAGCTGAATACGCCAAATTGTCGCCTATTCGACTATTCTTCCAACCCGAGGCTGATTTTGCATCAAGTGGAGCAGGGATTCTACCTGAGACCAATGAAGGATTTATGTTTCTTTACTTTTTCTCTACTTTGACTTGGAAATTGAAATGAAAGAAGCCACTAAACTATTTAGTGGTTGTAGATAGAGTAGTTAATGTGCTAGACCTACAAGGTGTTAGTTGGCATATATGCAAGTGTATTTTTCTGATGAAAATGCTCTTAAAACCAGTTAGAATGATCTAGGGACGACTTCTTTAAGTACATTTCCTAAACACACAAATCAAATTTTTTTGGCCCTCTAACTTCCCTCTCACCAATGAGCAATGAGAAATGTTCATGTCTAGGATTATTAACCTCGAAATACAAATAATTTTAAATTTGGAAAAGGGGTACAAGATCACACATAAGATCTTTTCTAGTGGACAAAATTGTAGGTATGTTCTAGTCCAAGATAGAGATGCTGCTACAAATAGAGTAGTTATATGCATATTGAACAGAGATACGTGATATACAAAATATTATATGAATCTTTGAGATCAATTAAAGCACCAAAAAACCTCATACAATAAAATAACACATTATAATCATGACACAAAGTAATAGATATACACTTTTTCTCCTCTATGTTTATATAAATACCTTATCACAAATTTATATATTAAAAATATCTAAACTAATTAATTAACACAATGTGTACTCTCACATATCTAATATTGGCTTAAAAAGTTTGTCCCTTAAGAAAGGTAGGAGAAATAGCCAACATTCATTAGAGGAAGGTGAGCCTTAACCACCTTCCAAATGTAGTGATTGCACAGATTACTTCTTATCATCCAAACTAAGAATTTGTTAAGTGCTCTAATTGAAATCTTACCCTATAAAGAAAAAATATTTCTTTAATGATTTAAAAATCAGCAGGCTCAATCATGTCTAGTTTTGAGAGCTTTTCAAAGGATTTGAATCCCTACTAAGTCAATCAAATTGCTAATATATTAGGTGTAAGGTTACAAATGAAAAGAGCAGACCCAGCATGTACAATTAAAAAACCCACTTACAAAATGACCGGCTGCTTTCATCATAATGTTGCAGTAACCACTCACATGCACTCACC
>NC_081413.1:586141494-586148994 GCF_030272615.1 Cryptomeria japonica | reverse complement strand
TTGCTTTCCTTACCTCACTTTTCTATCTTAGAATAAACATTTTTATCTCACCATATTATTGTGTGATAATAAAAATTATATCTTAATACCATGTAGTAACCCAATTCTATTTCACAATTCCATTGTAATATCCCTATTCATTTAAATACCACCACTAATTAGTTAGATAATTTATATTATTTGGTCAAATAGGTTAAATATTATCAATTTATCTATAAATAAATATACTAATTACCTAACCCATTTTGGAGACCACTAAGGATCCCCATAATACTTCTTGACTCTTCTTTGTTAGTGAAGATTCTCCATTCATTTGAATCAATCTCAATTGTCTATTGAAGGTTAAATTCTCATAATTCATATGCTTGTGCAAAAATATAGAAACAACTCTAATCCTTCATCAAATTGTGCATGAATTGTCTTGTATAACTAAATCTAGGGTGTGCATTATAGCATTCCCTCCCATCAAGACTTTGTTCGTTCTCTAATTTTTTTTTTGTATATTTTTCATAGCTTATTTTGGTAACCTTTTCATATAGGATTTATGTCAAATTGTGTTAGTCACTTGTATTTGAAGGAACTTTCACATACAACACACCTCGTGGTAGGATCTAGAAGGTGTCAAAACATATAAATCCATATAAAGTATGTTTGATTTTAATAAATTATAGGCCTAGGCGAAAAAAATTCCTAGCAAGATAATACAACCATTGTGTAAGCATGATACAAGATGTATAGAAAAAATCATTTGTTTCTAAAAAATATTTTCAATTTTTTAAAAATTAAAAATAAAAATCAACGCTTGTAGGCTAAGGTAAATATGGTACTCCATATAATGTTCCTAGTAGGGGTAAAATTTGCTAATGGTTTTAAAAACCTAACCAAAAGATTAACAATCATTGACCCCACCAAAAGTAAAATTTGCCAAAAAAACCACTATTGTTATAAAGAAATTGGAAAAATTACCTTGCTTCCACTCCACAACTCACCCCCTCATTACCCATCCACCACCTCATCACTTGAGTAGTGCCAAGTCCCTTTTTCATAATCACTCAACACTTGGGAACCACCCAAATGCTACCTCCCTATTGAATTCTCACCCTAGTAGGACCTAGGCGACTTTTTAACAAAAAAGAGGGTTTTTCGTCAAATTAACATGTCTTTGGTAGAGAGTCAAATTTTTACTTTTATAGGCTTGAAAACACCACTCCTCGTCAATTTGTGATTGTATTCTCTTCTTGATGTTTGTCTTGAAAAATCAAGTTTCACGCACCATTGGTCTAAGGTAGACCAAGTACAACCTCTAATACATGACTCAATTTTGAATAAAGTTCTAGTTGCTATGAATTGAATTTCCACATAGAAGTTTTTACATATCTTATGTTCACCCAAAATTGCAACAAATCACTCTACTTCCATGATGCTCAAATTTGAGGTATCCCATTCTTCACGAATCCTCCAATTTTCTTGTAGCTCAAAAACTACAACACCGTACCAAGATTAATTACAAAACCTTGAACATCAAAATGGCACCCATTTTACTTAGTCCCCCCACTTCTTCTTTGGTTCCTATTTCTACATAACCCATACGGGTTATGCATAACTAAGGCCAAAACTTATAGTTTTGTGTAACTAGTACGAGTTATGAGAAAAAAATTCTCAAAACCTGTACGGGTTTTGAGGAATTTGTTTTTTTATTATTAAATATAATGTTCCTCAAAACCCGTACGAGTTTTGAGGAACTTTTTTTTTTTAAAATTATTTTTTACCAAGCCTAGCACGTTTTTTAATTTCATAGAACACACATGGGTTATGAGAAATTTCATTTTTTTTTGCATGTGGCCACTTTTTTGTTCGCCATCTTGGTGCACTTACCCTAATGAGGTTGTAATAAGTCTATGAGAATCTCCCTTATCTTTTTCTTTACTAGTCTTTCCAATAAAATTGAGAGCATTAAAAATAATTTTAACAATGTTTTTTTTTTTGACTTTTTGTTTGCACGAATCTTCATTTTAGCTAGTAAATGTGTGTCTTTAGCAATTGTACAAAAGTTGGAATTGTTATGTTAATGTCATTTTGCAAAAATAATCATTGAAAATGTTTATAACCCACAACTGAATAGCTTGTGTTGACCTCTTTTTTTCAAGATTTTCAATTATGTTCTCATCAATTCCAAGTAACCAGTTTGGGGTTCTTGAATGTTTTGGATCTGGAATTTTTTTTTTCCTGAAAAAAGATCTTCTCTTCTCATGTAATTTAGCGATACATAAGGTTCAATTTTTTTTATTTTCAATGTTATCAAAATTTTCATTTGGAATTTTAATTTCATCTTCACTCTCAATGGTATTTATGGGTTGAGAAGATCCTTCACCAGGAAGAGTATTTGACATACCTTTTCTTTGATTTTTTTTCCACATTTTATCTTTTTCTCTAATAGATTCAATTTACTCTGGTGTTAATTTTATCCTCCTTTTGTTCTTATGATGACTATTTCTCCCCATTATACCTAGACAAAAAGGACCACAAAATGATTGTTATGTTAATATTTGTGTAAAAGAGTGCACAAAAAGTTTATTTTTTCTGATCAATCAAAAAACACATTCTTCTGGATAATAGAGAGCATGTGGGGGCTATCAGAATGCTCAAAATGGTCATTTATTCCTTTTTTTCAGGTTTCATAAAATAGATATCTATTCCAAACAGATATTAGATAGAGGGAATGTGGGAGGGATAGCAAGAGAGGTAGATAGATAGAGGAAGAGGGGGAGTAGAAGAGGGATAGAGGGATGTATATATAATATTAAATATTATATATTGATATTACATATTAATATTATTATTTTTATATCATGTTATTTATTTTAATATCATTAATTATATTATATTATTGTTTACAAATTATATCCATTTTTTCTGATGAATTTTTCTATCTCGGGATTTACCTTGGGATTTGGTTTGGGGGTGTCAAACTTGAAAAGTCAACTAAAGAAACATGTTTACAAGTTTTCCTTGGTTTTCTAGACTTTTCCCTTCGCACCAATGATTTTTTTATATGAATTTTATGAAATGACAAGGTTTTATTGAGGACACTTTCCAACGATATAAGATATACCTTATTTTGAATCATATAAATAATAATTAATTATTTTCTACATGTGTTATGTCTGAAGTCCTAATTGATAGGTTGATTGAAAAATGTCTATAAATTTCAAATAGTTTCACATTTTCAAATCTGAAATATATTTCACACTCTATGATTCACAAACTATATGTTAAAAAAAATGAATTTCATAATATTTTGACCAAGTTATGGTTAACGAAAAATCAATTTTTAATATTTTTTTAAATCCCTATCAAAAAATTCATAACTAATTATTTACTTGCAAAATAATTATAAAAAATGTGAGTCACATCTGAGCATGTGTGCTCTACTTATATTGAATGTTTCATTAAAAAAAATAAACAATACTTGTACTTAGGTTAGCCGAACATACACTTGCTTCTTTCTTTTTTCCCCTAAAAGCAATTAGAAACTACATTTGATTTATTACAAATTTTGTTCTTACATATTTTTTTAATTTGGTTAATAACATATTCAAATATAATTTATGTGAAGTTGCCTAGCTTTGTTTTATTGACTTTTCATTGCCACTTAAGGGCCTAGTTTAGACCTCGATGATCCTGCATTGACCCTGGTTAATCATAGAGATAAATCGATATGTATGTTGGAACACAAAATAAAAGATGATAAATATAAAGATCAAACCTTAGATAAATTTGAAAAAATAAAAAATAATTATATTTTAAACTATTTATTAATAACCTTAGAGGAAAGATAAGGTTGTGTAGGATCAATTAGGTTCAACAAAGTGTAAAGGAAATAAAATTTGCTTACACTTAGTCTAATCTAATAAAATGTATATGTACATAAGTATAATTAACCTAGAAAAATTAATAAAGAAATATATATGATAATATGATAACTTACAATAACTATTAAATGTGAGAATGAAAATAGAAAAATAATTGAAGTATGTCCAAATATCGATGTGTGCATTGAATTTGATATATCTTTGAATCACCACACCTCCAAATCAAAAGACTTTATTTTTACTATACATGGACAAAATTGGAGATAAGGGATGAGTTCGTAGTTATGGATCGATCCTATACCCACAAACTTCTATTGTGTAATTTGTAAGCTTGTGTTCTTCACCTTGCTTGATTTAGATCTATTTTTTTGGTTCCTCTCAATATTTCAAGGTTGATGTAGTATTTATAAATATTGTAATAGGCCATCAATATGTCATATGTAAGAAGACACATTCTCTTAGGTCAACCTATAGAAATGTGTAACAATGGTTTAAAACAATAATCTTTAGTCATGTATATATACTCCTATCAACGTGTGTGTAAAACTAGATTCCCTCTAGTGTAGAAGTGCATAAAATAAAAAATAAAATAATGCTCTCAATTTATGGATGGTCAAAACAAACAAATTGGATGCCTTTACATACAAGACACAACAACACATCACGCATATTTTATTTTAGTCAATAGTAGGTAGTAAGGTAATGATGGGAGTCATCCAATTTGTATTTAGTATTTTAACTAGGACAAGACAAGTCTACAATCAGAAGGATATTCGTGGGACCACAAAATTCTTGTAAGACATGAAAGAGGCCAAATCATATCGTGGATAACATGCGCGCGCGTGTGTGTGCGTGTGCATAAATGTGACAAAAAAAATGAATAGGTTGATATATATGGATACACAAACATATGAATATGGAAATGTGGAAATGTTTGTAATAGGTAGGTGGATGAGATAGAGCAAGAGACCTCATTTTATTCAAAATTATGTCATTTGTAAATATATCCATCTATCAAGAGACTCTACATAAAATAAACACAAAATAAAATAAAAGAAAGCCATAGATATGTAATTATTATTATTATTATTTAATACAATAGAATAATCATTAATTATACAAATAGAATAATCATTAATTATACAAATACAAAACTAAGTGTTTAATATGAAAGCCGTCGGCAATAAGGAAACGGTGCGTGGTAAACTTCACGAGATATATATATATATATATATATATATATCTCGCAAACTTAATTCATTTTTCAATGTGGCGGACAAATTGATTTTGAGAAGATAAAAATGGACTATGCTACAGGAGTTTATGCTGATAACTCAGAAAATATTAGCAAGACAGACGATAAAATTGCAGAAGCGCAAAAGATTCCCGATAGGTTACAAGATCTGGCAGCGAAGGAGGAAGCTTTCGCGTTACCCCCAATGGCGGCCGCGGATCTGGTAATGAATAAGAAAACCCTAGTTTTGGACATGGATGATACACTGCTACATGCGAGCTTTCATCCCGATCAAAGATTCGACTTTGCCGTAGAATTTCAAGCGGAGGGAAAAGCCAGGAAATGCTACGTGTTGAAGAGGCCCGGAGTCGAAAATTTGTTGCAGGAATTGTCAGGGTTATACGAAATAGTAATCTTTACGGCCGGCGGATCGCGGTATGCAAATGCATTACTGGATAAGCTCGATCCGCAGGGCAAAATAGAGCACCGTCTAACCAGAGAGAATTGCACAGAGCTGCCAGGAATTCCTGCTATTTTTGTGAAAGATCTTTCAAAGCTCGGAAGAGATCTGAAAAAGCTCATATTTGTGGACGACAAGCCGTTCCAGAGCTTCCAGTCTGAAAATGCGTATCCGATCTCGCCATTTGTGGATGACGTCAGCGACACGGAGCTGTTCGGCCTCGTGGACTTCTGCAAACGGGTCGCGGCATCCACGTCCGACGTGAGAGACGAGATCCGGGAAGTCGCGCATGCCATGTCAGCATCCTGTACAGGGCATTTATCCGACGTGGACAACGCAAGAAAAAAAACGTTAATTCTAGGGTTGGAAGGAGTGCTTTTGTATTCCACGTTGGAAACCCCGTCACGTCATGATTTTACGGTGGACGTTTATTATAACCTGTTTTGGAAGAGGACCCGTTACGTTCTGCTACGCCCGGGGGTGGACACGCTGGTTGCTGAGCTGGCAGAGCTTTTCGAAATTGTGGTGTTTTCTTCTGATGACGAGGGCTTCGTCGATGATGTGCTGTACAGGTTGGATCCTAGTCACACTCTGTTTCCTCGTTGTCTCCGCCTGTTCAAACGGGATTATATGTTGTTGCATGGGCGGGACTGTAGAGATCTTTCGGAGCTTGGCAGGGACTTGAGCCAGATCATCTTTGTCGACGTGGCACCTCGGGGTTGTTTTCAAACCCCGAATTTGTACCCCGTTTCTGAGTTTAAAGACGACATGAATGACAAAACGTTGTTTGAATTAACTGAGTTTTGTAAACGGGTTGCCCATTCCACGTCGGACGTAAGGGCGGAGATTTTGTTTCATTTTCGTCCGCCGTTGTCGGCCACGTCAGTTGGGTGGGCCGAATGTGTGAGTCGAAGTTCAGGTACGAATTATTACTACAATGTGGTGACTAAGCAAACTACTTGGCAAAAACCCCCTATGTTAATGTCTAAAAAGGAATATGATGCGTTGTGGGAGGAATGCACCAGCCGCGATGGGCAAAAATATTATTACAATAAAATTACTGGGGAATCACAATGGAATGCTCCCCCGCAGAGTGCTAACTCGACGGATGCTTCCACGAGTGATTTTAAGGACGATGCTGAGCTGGATGGAAGTATGATGACGTCGTCTTCCACGTTGGATGATTTCAAGACTTCTATGGGTGGATGTGATGAGGTGCTAAAACTTAGTGAGCTGGAGCTGAATGATTTGTTCGATGACCATTTAAGTCTTGGTGAGAAGGGTAAGGAGGAAAATAGAAGTTTAGAGATTATGGAAGAAATAAATAAAGAGTATATTGAGGAAGGAAATAAAGAAGTTAATGATGTGAAAGGAGAAGGTAATCAAGAAGAAAATGAAGATTTAGGGTTTATGAAAGAAGGATATGAGCAGCACAATAAGGAAGTTAATGACAAAAAAGATGAAGGTAATGAGGGATAAAATCAATCTGATATCAATAATAAAGAAAATAAAAATGGCGTTGGTCAAGTAAATAAAGAAGATAGTAGTCAGCAAAATGAAGAGGGCGATCAAAAAGAAAATGAAGAGGGTAATAAGGAAGAAAATCAAGAAAAGTGGAGGCATGATTCGCCTTTTTCAAATGATGGTGGTGGGGATAAAAGGTAAAAATTTAAGTACCCATAAAAATCTATTTTTTAATAAATTACGATCTTTATTTTAAGATTGATAATGTGTTTTAGTTATAATGAACTTGATTTGATACCAAAGGTTATTATTATGTTATGTAGCATGACTCTAAAGACAAAAATAAGTATGAATTGCTTATATATATACATTTATCATCTTAAACTTCATTATTAAGTTGTCATATTTTATTTTTGAGATTTAAATTGAAAAGTTTGGACATAAAAGATATTAAAATTTATATTAAAAAT